>NC_058411.1:15478280-15596107 GCF_002201575.2 Neomonachus schauinslandi
TTTCTTTCTTTCTTTCTTTCTTTCTTTCTTTCTTTCTTTCTTTCTTTTCTTTCTTTCTTTCTTCTCCTTTCCTCCCTTCCTCCCTCCCTTCCTTCCTTCCTTCCTTCCTTCTCCATTCTCAGGATGAACCTTCTCCTTGGGTGGTGCAGATCTATATTGAAAGGGGGGAGGCATCCTTCAAATGAGCCATTAGTGGTCCAGTTTCTCCTCTGATATGACAAGTTGGGTTTTCTTCCATCTTACAGGTTGATGAGTTGGGCACAGGGTAGAACAGATACTTTTGAAATATGTCTGTCACATCAGAGAAGACCCAGTCAACCTTTTCATGCAGTCACAAACCTCATTCTGGCTCTTCCATTAGGAAGTAAAGAACTAGTAAATAGGTCAATTCCAGAGTTTATTGAGAGCCTGTAGGAAAGTTCTCTTCAGGAGTGCGCCTTGTGGATTTGTAATTTCCATGGCTGTGCCAAATGCATTTAAGATTATTTACTCTACTGGGGCTCCTGGCTGGCTCGGTTGGTGGAGCATGTGACTCTTGATCTTGGGGTTGAGTTCAAGCCCCACATCGGGTACAGAGATTACTTAAACATAAAATCTTTTAAAAAAAGATTATTTACTCTATTGTGAATAATTTATATTTGCAATAATCAAGGTAAAATTTTTCTTTGTATTCTCTAATCTGAAACTGTGGAATGGACAAAGATGTAAAATAGGATGGTTATTTATTTACACGCTAATGATGCCTCAGAATCCTTTAGAGCCCCTAAAGCTGGGCTCTAAGATAGTAATGTCTTATCTAAAATGCAAGATGAAATGGAATGATCATGGGCAGAAAAGGATCAATTCCCCAGACATGAAGTGACAGGTTGGCATGAAGTTGGTGCAAGTAATCTGAGATCTTCAGCAGGCACAGCTGCAGATTTCTTCCCACCTGGTGGAGTAAGATTAGGGTCTCTCTACCTCTGGGGCAAGACTGGCACATGATTACAAAGAACATTTATAAAAATGGTAAATGTTGCCTTAAATTTTGTGCTATCAATCTTTATTCTTGATTATTTTTGCCTTTTTTTTTTAGGAAGAGCACACACGCATGTGAGCAGGGGGCACGGGCAGAGGGAGAGGGAGGGAGAGAGAGAATCTTAAGCAGGCCCAACATGGGGCTCAATCTCACAACCCTGAGATCATGACCTGAGCCAATATCAAGAGTCAGACACTTAACCAACTGAGCCACCCAGGTGCCCCTGTCTTTTTCTGAATGAGCACTGGCCTTCAGTACCTCCATCAGTCTCTACTCAGTCCATTTTTGGGGTTGGGATGAGAGGTAACAGTTCTTCCAAGACAACTAGAGAGTTCCTGACTCCTACTTCTCTTGGCTGTTTTCAATATCTCTGTCTCAAGTGATACCCTCAGACCATTCTGTTCTCTTACTAGTGCTGGTTAGAACTCAGATTTCAGTTGACAATGCCAGGTTCATGACAGAAAGGTAGACATCAATTAGCGATTGTATTAAGTCTAAAATTTTATACTAGACACGCGTATGTACATTTATACACATGCACATATAAGGCAAGTGTGTGTTCAGTTGAGCACTACGTAACAGGCACTGTACTAGTGCCTATTCAATGAATTATAACAGGGGGTTTAATTAGTTAACATCTGAAAAGCCCTTAGTGTGATGCCTAGCCACAGTAATGCTTATTGTTGTTACAGAGCAGGAAATGAAAGCCTAAGAGGTTAAATAACTTGCCATACCTGATGGCTGTGTCATACAGCTATTAATTGTTAAGACCCAGGTATTTTGACTCTATCACATTTTTCTACTCAGTCACTATTCTACAATAAAATGTTTATTGTACTTTGAGAAAAATAAGCACACTCCTAAGCATAGGTCAATAGTGGGTGTGGGGGCTCTTTTAAGTAATTATACTAATATAATCATTCTAGATCTCCATTTATACCTTTTCTAATGTAATTGTTGGTTAGCCGGTGATCAGGTTTAGGAGAAGTAGAAAGATGGTCCCTGATGGATCTGCGAATGGGGCTTGGAGTAATCTTTGTGAAATGGAACACAAGGGTGATTTGGATAATTTGAACTGAAGCTTAGGAGATAGGTTCAAATAAGGGACCCAGAGGGAAAGAAAAAGTAGTAAAGGGATAACATGGTGAGGTGGGATTTTTTTTCTTTTTTTTTTAGTTTCAGAGGTAGAATTTAGTGATTCACCAGTTGCATGTAACACCCCGTGTTCATTAATTACATCCTGTGCCCACCCAACTGTCCCTTCCTCCCACCCACCTCCCCTCTAGCAACCCTCAGTTTGTTCTCTATAGTTAAGAGTCTCTTATGGTTTGCCTGCCTCTCTATCTTTATCTTATTTTATTTTTCCTTCCCTTCTCTTATGTTCATCTGGGGTTTGTTTCTTAAATTTCACATATGAGTGAAATCACATGGTATTGGTCTTTCTCTGACTGACTTGTCTAGCTTAGCATAATACCCTCTAGTTCCATCCACATCATTGCAAATGGCAAGATTTCATTCCTTTTGATGGCTGAGTAATATTCCATTGTGTATATATATATATATATATATATATATATATATATATATATATACCACATCTTCTTTATCCATTCATTTGTTGATGGACATCCAGGCTCTTTTCATTGTTTGGCTACTGTGGACATTGCTGCTATAACATTGGGGCACATGTGACCCTTTGAATCACTGTTTGTATCCTTTGGATAAATACCTGGTAGTGTAATTGGTGGGTCGTAGGGTAGCTCTATTTTCAACTTTTTGAGGAACTTCCATACTGTTTTCCAGAGTGGCTGCAGCAGTTTGCATTCTGAGGTGGGATCTTGGAGTGCTTAAGAGCATGTGTGCCATCTTGCATCAGACTGGTAAAGTTCAAATCCTACCTCTGCCACTTTCTAGCTTTGTGATCTTTGTCATCTTATTCAACCTCTCTGAGCTTTGGTTTCCTTACCTGTAGAATGAAGAGAGTAATAACATTTACCTCATAGGTTTATTGTAAAGATTTAGTGAGTTACTAGACATAGAGCACTTAACTTGACTGGTGCACAGTAGACACTCAATTTAATAATAACCTATCCTGTTGATGTTCCCATTATATGTCTTTGCAAAGTTTTGGAATATATTGTGGGGGAAGTTTAGTGTCAAATCACCATGGGAAATGTGTGTGATTATATTGTAGCTTTTGATTCTAAGGGGGTACGTAAATTGGGCTGGGTAATGGGAGTGGAAAACCAGCCAGTGGAAAATGAAACATCATTAGCTCCATGCATGTCTGGGAGGGGTGTCTCTGTGCAGCCACTAGCTCCAAGAGCTGCTCCAGCTGAAAAGCACAGTGAAAGCAGTGATGGTCCGAGGCACCAGGACTGTGAGTGAACAAAGGGCCTGGCAACCATCCACATGGAAGGAAATCACACTTGCCAACATCCCCTCTCTTGAGACAGTCTTACAAGGAGCACTACTGCTTATCTGGGAGTTATCACACACCTAAGGGTTGCTCTCAAAACTCCCTTGGGTCTGTTGGTAGTTAGAGATAGAATCTTGCACCGTAACCCTGAGTCTTATCAGTCTCTATGGTAGTGAAGCTAAACTTTATTTACAAATATTTAAAACTGATCGATCATTAATTTGAATGCCTTTCCTTGACAGTTTGTATTAAGGCAGTAGCGGTCAATTGTGTGATTTATGTCAGAATCACAATGGAGAGTATGAAACATCCCTTGGGAATTTTTTTAGAAACGCTTATCTCCTGGCCTGACCCAGCCCTAATGAATAAGAACTCTCAGAAGGAAAGGTCTGAACTTGTATATTCTAAAAGAACTCCGTGTGTGATTTGATGCCACAATGCCTGCACTGCTAAGTGCTTTACTTTGCCTTGACATTTTATTCCTTTTGGAAAGACCCAGGTGAAGACAATCTGGTAAGCCTCAATTGAATTTGAACACCTTCTTCAATTTTTTAGTGCCAGAAGATTGAGTCTTCTTGAGTTGGCTAGAAGCAGGACAATTTATGAGGAGCTGGATTCTATTGTTCTGATTTATGGTGCCATTATGGAGACTTGGTCTTTTGGGATGAATGTCTGACGTCCAGTGACTGCCAAGGGCTTTGGAAAGTGAGAGAAATTTTCCAAGGAGCTTGGAACCTTGAGTCAGAGGCCAAAATTTACTCTTCTTTACGTAGCTCCTCCATCCCAAGCAGGGTGGCACCTGGCAAGACACTCATCTTCTTTGAGTTTCTGTTTCAACATTTCTGCATTGGCACAAAACCTACTGCAGAGTGGTTGTTGTAAGAATTAAATGAGGGAAAATAAAGGATGCACACAGCTTGCATATTAGCGGTAAACAATATTACTTTTCTCCCTTCTTCACCTACTACCTCTTTTTCCTCCTGTACCATCTGTTCATTATTAAACATAGTGTCCAGCAGTCACTAACCTGCTTAACTAATTCACAGTAGTTCCCAAGTGCCAAAGTAGTTCCCATTATCAGTACTGAGCTTGTGCTTTGCATTCTGATGGTCCCCACAATTCACTTGGATATTTTCTATCTGTCAGTGGTTTAGAAACCCGTGGTTTGAAACTATACGAATGTTGCAAGTAGGACTTTGAATGAATGTGTTCAAATTCCTGAATTCACTTCTTCATGGCTCCCTTGTATTCTTGAAGGTTGTTTAAGTCCTGTAAACCCCTGCTGTCAGACCCTTGCTAACTTCCAGAGGTCACTAAGAGCACTTCCTTACTTTTGTAGCTATAAAGAAGACTTGCCTGGTAAAGGGAAAAATATGATGTCACATTATGGCTGCCCTCCATGAGCCTCTTCTCCACAGCCTTCCCGCTCACACTCCTCACAGAGTCTGTGTTCCCCATCTCAGCCTCACTCCCAATTCACCATGGACCCCCTGGGAAATAGAGTCCAACAGCCTTGGTTGTACATCTTGATGCACTTGTGTTCTTGAAGATGCCAAGCCTTACAATGATCAGAGGGTGAAAACTGATAAATACTCCTGAATCAGGAGCCTCTTGAGCCCTCTCATTTCTACAGATATAAAGATTTGGAAAGATTATTAGTGCCTGTGAGAATTTAGAATCATTGCTAGAACTTTTTGAATACAAATTCCTGCCCTCTTGGTTCTGTCTGCATTTCTGTTTACCACTTAGTACCCTGAGAAAGCAGACAGATCCTCATAGCTTGAGGGCCAAGAAAGAGTTAGTTTTCTCATTTTTCATTCTGGGGAGAATTGAATAATCAGTAGTACTAAATTGCCACTCCCCACATGTCTCTTTCTGTACCCCCGGTGACTTTCAAGATTGCATTCTATCATAATTATTAGCCTTAATCTTGTCCACATGTTTGGTCTTGCCAGGAGGCAGGTGAACTTCCATAGAGGAGTGGAGTGTGACTTTCATCCTAAGGAACTAGATTTTTCTTTTTTAAACATTGACATATTTCTCCTGAACTGAAGACACATGAATTAAGGAAGTCACCATTTGGCCCCCCTCTCTTCCTTACTGATGCACTCCCCCTCCTCCTTTTCCCTATTTTCCTCAATTATTTAAGCAGATTTATCCCAATGTGCCAAAGAGAGACTTGGGTTCTTTAAGTTCAAATTCTGACTCTGCAGCCTATTAGCTATGTAGCTTGGGGCAAGCCATCTTTCTCTCTCTCTGATGTGGTTTCTTCATTGTTAAATGAGGATAATAAGTTTTGCCTATGTAAGTGTGGTCAGATGGCTACATGTTCCGACCTATGAACCCTTTTCTTCTAGAATAATTGAACTGTGCGTTTTTAGTTAGGCATTTGACCTTCTGGAATACAGACTGCATTTTTCAGCTTTCCTTGCAATTAAATGTGGCCATATAACTAAATTCTGAACAGTAGAATACAAGGAGAAGTGGTATGTGCAACTTTGGGGATGTGTCTTTAAAGGTAGCAGCCGTGTCCTTTTCCTTTCTTTCTTCTCTTTTCTGCCGAGTACAGGATGGAATGCATGGAATAAACTGGGAACAGCCATGTTGAAACTTGATAAAAGGAGGTCATGGTGGATGGGCTGGTTCAGCGCTCCATGGTTTCAGGACCCAAGACCTTTCCATGTTGTTGCTCAGCCATGTATGGCCATCACATTATTATGTGCTATTTCCTTTGTCATCCTTAACAGTTGCTGAAATAAACTTGTTTACTTTTCGTTTGCTTTTAAATTCTTACCTCACTAGAATTTAAGAGAAACCTGACCTCTTCACCACTGTGTTCCAAGTACATAGACAGTGGTTGGAACGCAGTAGGTATTAAACATTGGATAAATGAATGAATGAGTGGTGGATAAGCAGCAGTCAACTTCAGGGGGTTGCAAGCCTAGTGGCGGCCAGTGGCAGTCACTGGCAGGAAAACGCCAAGTCCTACTGGGTGGCATGGAAGAGCACCAGTGGGTGGCGGTATCCAGTGGAGTAGTGGTGGCCACCATCAGGAAAAGATGGGGCAGGCAAGTAGCAGATGAGACAAAGGGCCACGACTGGATGTGGTGAAGCAGTGGCACATTAATTTTAGTGGTAGATTTATTTGTGAACACATTTAAAATATCTTCTAGAATATACAGACATAACTGGGTGGGTAGAGAGAGGGAGCTTTGCATAGGGTGCACATTCTGTGTCAGTTGATAATCCATTAAAATTTGAATTATTGTTGCTTTTCTGAAGTCATCTGTACTCATAGGCTGGTGATTAGTGGACACTTGAGTTAGAACCTTCATAATCTGTGGCTTTAAAGATAAAAGTCAGTTTTGTTGCTGTCTATACCTTGCTGAATGCTAGATCCTTAAAATGCCTTCTTTTTCCTTATATCTTGCTCCTATTTTCCTTAAAACCCTGCATGCTCCTTCCTCACACATCTTAGAGGTGGGTCAGAGGTTCATTAAAATTGTCTACTTTATTTGCCTCTGGTTTCTCCAATTCATTAATTTCAGGACTCAGCCTTTTCATTGGATGTGCCCTTTGCCTTTGTGCTATCTGATTCACGTGAGTCACAGAGATAATTTACAGGTAATATATGTTTTGTCTGATTCAGCTTCAGGTGTCTGAAGTGACCCACAGGGCAGTGGTGTGTATACTGTGTGTGGGAGGAAAGCAGAGATAAAATGCTCTTTGAGGAATTATAAAGTATAATAAATTATTTCATGCTTCACCTGACTTCCTCTCCATCCATGCTCCAATATCATCATGTGAAGAGTGGGAGAAGAGAGGACGGGAGGGAGCTATAGGCATTTATGAATAATATTATTTAGTTCACTTTAAATAATGCACAAGAAGTGCTGCCAAAGCTTGAACTGAGAAAAGGAGATACAAAAAGCAGCTGTGGCCACAATGCATTGAAAATTTGGAAATTTGGAATAAGTTGCTGACAAAAGAGTCAGGGGAAGAATCTGTTGTGGATAAAATGGCAATAGGAGATTGGTTGACTGTAAAAACATGTGGAAAATTAGGAAAAAATGTTGCTTGAAGGGGGATCCACTTTATTGTTCAATATTATTAGCACACAGATTTTTACAAATTCCTCTTACCTAAATATAGGAGAAAGAGATTGCTCCTTAAAACCCTTAGAAGTGTCTGGCATTGATTTTCTTGATGCCGCTGTGTGTTTGGGATTCTCCATCTTCAGTAAATCTGTCTGGAAGCGGGCCATTGTACTTTTGGATTTTCTCTTCTGAAAAGTGTTTCTTGACTTCTTGGTGCAGGAGAAAGAAGTATGGTGTTTTTGAAAGAAAAATAAGGCTAATATGACTCTTGAATCCAAATTGCCTCAGGCATTTGTAAAGACTCATGGATTTGTCTGGTGCTAGAAGGAGCAACAGAAATCATACAAAACAATCCACTTGGTTTTTTTTAGGTGATGAATTCAGAGGTTAAGTGACTTAACCCATCATTGTGTAGTTAACTACCCATTAGGTTTCAAGCTTAGAATGAGGCCTCTGCCTTTTGAAAACCCTGCCTATTTTTGTTTATTTATTTTTATATAAATAAGATGTATAATTTGATGATTTGATATATGTATATGTTGTGAAATAATCACTATAATCAAGGTAATTAACATATCTGTCACCTCACATAGTTACCTTGTGTGTGTGTGTGTGCGTGTGTGTGTGTGTGTGTGTGGTGAGAACACTTAGGATCTAGCTTCTTGGCAAATGTCTAATATACAGTACAATATTTTTACCTACAGTCACCATGCTATAGATTAGATCTCTAGATCTTTTTGTGTAACTGAAAATTTATACTCCTTAATCAACATCTCCCGTTTTTCCCTCTCCTGAGCCCTGGTAACCTCCATTCCACTCTCTGCTTTTATGAGTTTGAAAATTCCAGATTCCACATATAAATGAGATCATACAGTATTTGTCTTTCTGTGTTTGGCTTATTTCATTTAGCATGAGTGTCCTCCAGATCCATCCATGTATTGCAAATGGTAGAATTTCCTTTTTCTGTAAGCCTGAATAATATTCCATTGTATGTGTAATACCACATTTAAAAAATCTGTTTATCTGTTGATAGATGTTTGCATTGTTTCCATGTCTTGGTTAATGTAAAAAATGCTGTAGCAAATATGGGAATACAAGTATCTCTTTGAGATCTTAATTTAATTCCTTTCAATAATACCCAGAAGGGGGATTGTTGAATCATATAGTAATTCTATTTTTAAATTTTTTGAGGAACCTCAATACTGTTTTCAATAATGGTTGTACCAATTTACACTCCCATCAACACTGTACCAGGGTTCCCTATCCTCCACATCCTTGCCAATGCTTGCTATCTTTAAACCTTGCCAATGCTTGCTATCTTTAAAAAAACAGTTATCCTAATAGGTGTGTGGTGATATCTCATTGTGGTTTTTTTTTTTTAAAGATTTTATTTATTTATTTGAGACAGAGAGAATGAGAGACAGAGAGCATGAGAGGGAGGAGGGTCAGAGGGAGAAGCAGACTCCCTGCCGAGCAGGGAGCCCGATGCGGGACTCGATCCCAGGACTCCAGGATCATGACCTGAGCCGAAGGCAGTCACTTAACCAACTGAGCCACCCAGGCGCCCCTCATTGTGGTTTTGATTTGCATCTTCCTGATGATTCAAGATATATATTTTTATATACCTGTTGACCATTTGTATGTCTTCTTCAGAAAAATGTCTATTCATGTCCTTTGATCCTTTAAAAAATTGGGTTATTTGTTTGTCTGTTTATTGCTATTGAGTTGTAGGACTTTCTTATACATTTTGCATATTAACCTCTTATCAGATACATGGCTTGCAAATATTTTGAATCATTATGTAGGTTACCTTTTCCTTTTGTTGATTATTTCCTTTGCAGTGCAGAGAAGTTTTAGTTTGATGTAGTACCACTTGAATATTTTTGCTTTTGTTGCCTATGCTTTTGGTATCATATCCAAAAAATTGTTGTCGAAACCAGTGTCAAGGAGATTTTTCTTTATGTTTTCTTCTAGGAATTTTAGGCTTTAAGGCCATACATTTAAATCTTTAAGCACTGTGAGTTGATTTTTTTGTGTATGTTGTGAGATAAGGGTCCAATTTCATTATTTCACATGCACATATTCAGTTTTTCCAACACTACTTATTGAGGACATTATCTTTTCCTCATTGTGTATTCCTGGCACCTTTGTCAATGATTAGTTGATCATAAAGGTATCAGTTTATTTCTGGGCTCTCTATTCTGTTCTATTGGTCTGTGAGGCTATACCATACTTTTTTGATTACTATAGCATTGTAATATAATTTGAAATCAGGAAGTGTAATGCCTCCAGCTTTGTTCTTCTTTCTCAAGCTTCCCTTGGCTATTTGGGGTCTTCTGTGGTTCCATATGAATTTTAGAAGTGTCTTTTCTATTTCTGTGAAAAACGCCATTAGAATTTGATAGGGATTTTACTGAAGCTGTAGATCACTTTGGATAGTATGGACATTTTAGTAATGTTAATTCTTCTTACCCATGAGCATGAAATAACTTTCTATTTATTTAGTCTCTTCAACTTCTTTCACCAATGTTTTATAGTTTTTAGTGTACAGATCTTTCACCTCATTGGTTAAATTTACTTCTAAGTATTTTATTATTTCTGGTGCTATTGTCAATGGGATTGTTTTCTTAGTTTTTTATGGAATCATTCATTGTTAGTTGTACAATGGTAAGCACAGCTGTCTTTCTACCTAGTCTTAAACTTGAATTTTCCACTCAAATGTCTGATAGGAATGGTACAAAGAGAAAGTGAACATGGAAAACCTTCTCATGTCTATCTTGGTATATAACAACCCAGCACCAAAAAAGTATGATTACAGAGATATAGCCCAAGAAAACTTGATTGGGAAGTCCTAGGCCCCCCTTGGGGTTATGAACACTTTTTTCCTGACATATCAGAATTTATAAAACTCTAGTTATTTTTTTTAGGTCAAGCATGCATCTTTTCATGACTTATAGAGTATGAACACTTTAAACAGATTACCTTTATAAATAAGACTACTCTGTCTTCTGTAGACTCTGAAGTAACAATAGGATCTTCACAAATGTAATACAATTAACTCTCTTTGCCTTATATTTTTATTGATTTGTTTCCTGATAAATCAATTATGTATCTGTTGCTGCTGTGCATCCTAATCATCATGAAATCACCATGGTTATTGAGTTCTTACTATACAATGTATAGGAAAGTAAAAGGGAAAAATGGAACAAAGCAAGCATTTGTTGAAAACATTTTAAGATGGGCATTTTTATTCCCTCATTGAATAAATGCTTCCAGGTCCTGTGCCAACAGTTGAGGATACTTCAGTGAATAAGTCAGTTGTGGCTCCTCCTTTGTTGAACTTACTATTTTGTGTGGATCACAGGCATTGCATAAGTAAAGTAAAGCCATTGTGATGAAAAGGGAAGAATATTTGAAAACCAAAAAATATATAATTTTTTATGTATTTTATAGATTAGAAAGCCAAGGCTCAGGTAAGCTAAGAATCTTGTTCAAGAGATAATTTTAAACCAAGCTCTGTCTCCTCTCCTCACCCCTAGCATTTCCACTTTGCCATGTTTGAGTCACTGTCCTAGGGGATGAACATTTAAAGGATTTGAGGCTATAGTCTACAGTTTTAGAGAAATGTGGGATATACATCAGAAGGAAAATGTCAATGTAGATGTATTCTGGGAGAATAAATTATGAGTTTCAATGTGACTGAAACCATGGGCTGAGATGGCTGAGAATAAGCTTTGTGGGGGAAAATGTAGGTTAGTTGGGTTCTGGAGGACATAGAAATCTTAGGTAAATGGATAGGATGGAAGATGGGTGAGAAAGCACATTCCACATGGAAGGCCTAGAATCACATGTGTTTAGTTAAAGGAATAATTTGACTGAGCTGTTAGTTCTTTTGGGAGAATGTTGGGAAAAAGAAGATTGAAAATGTATTGGAATCCTTGAGTAGTAAAATAAGAACTGGATTTTATTCTATAATTCATTCTATATACTTTTTCTTTAAAGTATAGGTAATTTTTTAGGGTTTGAAGACCATGCAATTTCCACTGAAACCACTCAGTTCTACTCTTGTAGAGCAAAAGGAGCCATAGACAATAGGCGAATGAGTAGGTGAAGCTATGTCCCAATAAAACTCTGCTGAAGCCTGGTATAGTTGATAGTGGTAAATTCAAAGCTTTTAAGCAGTAAATTCACAAATAGCTGCTTGGGGAAACATGATCTGGTCATGTTGTGTCAGTGATAATAGAGGGCTAAGTGACATAAAGATGTTTCCACTGAGGAAGTTCATAATGCTATGGAAGAAAATATGGGTGGCAAGAGAGGCAGAGGTTCTAGAAAGGAAAAGACAAATGAGAAAGTACTGTGAAGGAAATATTGATAATTTTTGGCAGCTGACCAAATGTGAAGGGTGGGGGAGTCAATAATGTCTCCAAGAAGGGAAGTCTAAGCAGGGAAACATGGCAGAAAGCACCTTCTAAGAAGTGCTTATAAATGAACACCACCAGGCTGTGGGAAAGGGAAATATCACTTCTGTAATCAAGATCAAATGATAAAGTCTTAGATCCTAGACCAGGTGGAGAACTGAATCTGATATAACCAAATTAAACTAGGACCATCTAAAAAGCTAATTGGCCCAGGTCAATGAACACTATTTGGACTTTGGCGGAAGAAAATATCACTATTTCTACAGAATAACATCCCCAATTGGGCCCTACATATTTTCATAAATTAAGTTCAATATGCTATGAAACTACTACCACGATTTACCAAACACATAAGAAAAATAAAACACCATTGACAAAGGGCAACAGATTTTTGTTTTGTTTTGTTTTCTCAGAAAAAACATGTTACAACTTCCAAAGTCTTTGGATATATGAAAGAACCCGTTCATGAAATCTATAAAAACATAAAAATTTTAAAATTTAAGTAAGTCGATTTAAATTTAATACATTTAAAGAAATAAACAAATGACCAAAATCTATCAAAAATTACCAAGGAAGTTTGCAAAAGAATTAGAACTGTAGACATCAAAAGTATAGTTGTTGAAGTGTAAAACTCAATGAATGAATGAAGCAACTTAGATATAGATTAGAGGGCATTAGTGATTAAAGAAATTATCCAGAATGCAACACAGAAAGACTAGGGAATAAGAAAAAAAATAAGAAAAAAGAGCTAAAAGTCATGAAGGATATCTTGAGAAAATTTACAATATTTCAAATCAGATTTCCAGAATGCAAAAATTGGGAATATGGATGAGGCAGTAATTGAAGAGCTAATGGTTCAGAAACATGACATTAACCGTACAGAATAAACAAAAAGAAATTCATACTTACACAATGTGGTAAAATTTCAGAAGACTCAACACAGAGACTATCATAAAAAAAGAAAATGCTGCAGAAAATTCCACTGATAATAGATTCTTCAACAGCAACAATGAAAACCAGAAGAAAGTGAATGCCTCACAGTTCAAAGAAAAAATAACTGTTTACCTTGAATTGTAGACCCAGAAATCTGTCAAGAACAAGGGTGCAATATAGGAATTTTTAGGTTTAAGAGAATAAACCTGAAAGGTTTATTTACTAGACCTTCACTAAAGAAACTTTAAAGGGTATATAATAAGTAGATTCTGGAATGGAATTGACTTGGTTTGAATGACAGGTTGAACCCTCACTGGTTGCATGACTTTGGTGTTACTTTCTCTGAACCTTGGTTACTTATTTCGAAAATGAATATAGTGTTGACTTCACATCCAATGATTAGCGTGGTTCCTGGCATAGAGCAGGACTCAATGTGTTTGGTGGAGAGATAGAGCCATAGAGCCATGGAAAGGCGATGACTCATGCATAACCCCCATAGTTCCATCCCTTTGTTGTGTGGTAAGTGACTTCTTCCAGATCAAGTAGATCTGTGAGTCCCTGCATTGTGTTGAATCCAATATCCTTTTGCTGTCATGTTGTATTGGTAAGGCTCTTTGAATTTTAAGCTCATGGACTTTTATAGGAGATAGAGATATCAAAGGGCCTTATGCCAGTAGATCAATGTGTACATGATAAACTTAGAGGCCTGGAGATATTAAAGTACTTGCTCATGATCATACATATTGATCATAGAATCAGTGTGCTTTTTTTTTTCTTAAAAATTGCATAATACAAGCAAAAAACAAAAATGAATAAAAAGAAATTAGAAATTGGCTTGTCATTCAAAGCCCTTTTTAATTTGATGTTACTGTACCTATTTAGCCCTACTACCCTCTATTCCTGTGTGTGAATTGTCTCCTCCTCCTCTTTGGCTCCATCAGATATACTGAACCCACTCAGAGCACAGGTCTCTCTCTTTTCTTTTTTGTGATAGTCTCAGTTCTTTCCCCATCTGGAAGATCCATTTAATTTTCTGCAAGATTTTACCCATCTTCCTTTTTGGAGCTCAAAACTCACTTATCTTCTAAGGCTCTCACCAACACTTCTCTTCATTTTTAATCACCTCTTTGCTGAAGACAAGTCTCCCCTTGATCTCACAGTTTGCATGCCTTGTTAGTCCACAAGCTATGTGTTGTCTCCCAAACAAGGCGTAGAGAGTATACAGATAAGGACCCTAATTCGTTCTTTCCCCCCCTGGGTAACCATGGTAGGCATATAATAAGAGCTCAATCAATGAAAGAATATGTGCATAAAAGTCTCAGTTTAAAATGATTTCTTCAGGATGAAAGGTGTTTACATCCAAAGAGTTATTCATTTGAGGCTGGTGGGACACACTATTTGTTACCAGCCTATAAGTCATCTTACGGAATTTCATTAGTCTATCCGTGTGTCACCACACTTTAAAGGTTGTTTGGTTTAAAAACCATTAAACTTTTTAGTGGGAGAATAACCTGTCCCCAACCTCCTTAATAAAGGTTTAATAACCATTTCTTTCACTTCATGGATAAATAATTGCACGACATATTTCAGGGGAAGGAAAGAGAAGTGTGTACTAATACAGGCCCCTGTAAGCACCACAAACTCTCCATTATTTTTATTGATAGCCTCTTCCTCAGCCCTAGAAATAATCTCACCAATTAGATAGCTATTTAAGGCTATTGAAAAATAGCCGATCTTTGAAAAATGAAATAACATACTTACTCCCTGTTTTCCTAGTTTAAAAGACATAGTAAGACACCGATTAGAATATACAGTAGATAGTTATATGAGGGTAGAAAATTTGAAGCTTGTCTCTAAACCCAATCTAAATATGGATTTATGTGGGAATTTTTGCCCCGCTTCCCCAGCACAGTTTGTCCCCACTAGCCAGGTATAATAGGTAAGTCTCTTCATTCAGAGAGACCAGGGCAGATACTATGTAAGACTCATCTCTTCTGCTGGGGAATCAAAATCCCAGAATTTTAACACATGGCTAGTTATTAGACATGTGGCCTCTAATGTCAAATACAGATTTAAAATACTTGTGGAGGATTTGAATGGCTTCACATTTAGCCAAAACAATCTGCCAGGTCTCTTATTAGATAGCTGGAGTCCGGTTCAAAAGATTTAAGTCTGATCCTTTCTTAAGTCTGTTTCACTCTAGCTGAATCACAGAATCAGATTTTATAAAACTCTAGGCTGTAACGCAGGGTAATGTTAAGCACATCTTGCTCATTAGAAACAAATGAAAAACTCATCAGCCTTGAGACTCAGCCATTTATATTAAATATCTATATAAAATGCTACCAGAGACATTTGTTCTGGGCTGGTCCAATCTATGATATAGTCTATTTAAGAGAGTTTTAAAATATATAGTCTATTTCATACTACTAACATGGTTATGGCACCAACTGATAAAAAAAAAAGGAAAAAGATATTCAGAAAGCATATTTTACTTTATCAGCTATTTAAATGTCCCATTTTATTTTTTAATTTGGAATTTTGTTGGTGCCATTCTCTAAAGAAACGCAAATGGATCAGAATAAAGAGTACTCCACAGCCCCATGTTTGGTCAGTAAAAAATGGACTATATGAGATTTAGCACATAATACCAGATGTTTGTTATATACTGCAAATCACCCACCACACAATTCATTACTGATAATTAGCTTCCAATTAGAAAACTTAAAAAAAAAAAAGAAAGAAACTATACTTTGAGAAATGAAGTCAAGGAAATAAACCTGTGGGTGGGACATGTTTCTTTTCACCTCACTCTGGATGGCAATCTCTGTGAGGGAGGGAGCACTGTCCCCAGCATCTAAAATACTGAGGGGCTCGTAGAAGTTGCTCACTAAAACATTTATGGGTGACTGCTGGGGTCTGTAGTTATACTGTAAGAATTTCAAAGCATTTGTAGTTGGAATAAACTCTGGGGCAAACAAAAGTTTTCTTAAAAAAACAGAAATCAGTAGTCAGGCAGGTCAAGTAATCATTGCCTACAGGGCCCATGTTTTCTAACAGGAATGTGGCTATTCCCATGTATATCCTCCAGCCCCATCCTCAGCACAGCCCCGTGTGGTCTGGAGGGATGATATTCCAAGCTTCCAGATGAGGGACCTGAGGCACATCCACTTGGTTACTTATGTATCCATCCAGTCCATCATACAAGCATCTGCTAGAGAATGACTTTGGTTCTTGCCCTCAATGGTGAATGTGTCAGTGAGCTCTAGGACTCCTTGAGGGCAATTTCATCCATAGAATTCTTTACAGGACTGGGAACTGAGATTGCTTGGAGGAGGAGGAAAGGATTAATTTACTAGAGATAGGGAGGGTGGGATGCATAGAAGTTTAACAGAGAGGTTCAAGCTTGAGTGGGGTTTGGGGATTCCACAGGCAGATGAGATGAGAGTAGAAATGGGTTGATGTTAACAGGGGAGTAGTGTGTATATATGTCTGTGCATGACGTGTGTATGTGTGTGTGTGCATGCATGTGTACATTCGTGTGTGTGTGTGTGTGTGTGTGTGTGTGTGTGTGGTGGGAGAGGAGTGAGAGAGGACAAACTGGTCAAGATCATGAATACCATGCTCTTTCATGTTGCCAAGGAGGTTGCACTTCATCTGGAGGGGATGCGAAGCTTGTGAAGACTTTTAAGGGAGGTTGACTAGTCCAATTAGCATTTAGAAAATGAATTTTTCACTCCTTTATATTTCCTGGACTATTTTGGATTCCCTAACACCTTTCAAAGGGATATACCTATTAGTTTATTCCTTCATAATTTCAGATGATTTGTGTTGAAGTGATTTTAAATAAAAACATTTATTTTAGCTCCGTATGTTAATATTGTACTATACACTTCATTTTTTAAAAAACATTTACTATATATAATGTAATTGTAAATTATTAAATTATACAACAAACTTGAAAATATTTTGCCATGTAACAAATAATATATGCAGTTTATGTTAGTGGTCATCATGTTTGTAGATAAATGATTTGTCAATGAATGAGTTTTGAAACGACATTCATTTTGTTTTGTGTTGGGAATGAATGCATGTTAAAATGTTAGACCTATATGTTCCAACATCAGAAAGACCTAAACTTCTTTGGCTGACCAATGTTTGAAATTATTAAATTTAATGCTAAGAAACTCAAGTACGGTAGAGATAACTTTCATGTCTTATTTCTAAATAAAAATATGAGAGTGGCAAAAAAATATATGAGAGGGGCTTTTTGCAAGCATTCCTCCCCAATTAACACATTTTGAGAATAGTCTTCATATCTAATAAATAAAGAATCAAATAGGGTTTAAAAATTGTGTCATCTACTCTCTTATCATTGTGTTTGGTGGCATGAGAGGCCTTTAAGGTGCCATGTAGATATTTGATTTGATACTGCAACCTCTATCTTTGATGATGTTAATCTTGAGAAAAGTTTTATGTTCCTCTTAAATTTGCATTTGCTCTTTATCTTTTAACATTTAAGAGTATACATTAAGGGATGTGGTACAAAAGTGAAAATCTATACAAAAAACATAGAGACCTGTCTATCTCACCCAGAGTTCCTGGCACATAGTGGATGCTCAAAAAATATTTGTTGAAGGTATGAGGAAGCAAACTACAAAATGGTCACAATGAAATGTATTTCAAAAAGTGTTGAAAAAATAAAATGAGCAATATAACTAGAACCAGGTCTCTTATGAAGGAGATTTTCCACAAATGCTAGCTTCTGTTGAGTGTTGAATTGTGTCTCTACAAATTCATACATTGAAGTACTAACTTTAATACTTTAGAGTGTAACCTTACTTAGAGAGAAGGTCTTTACAGAGTTAATCAAGTTAAAATGAGGTCATTAGGGTAAGTTCCAATCCTCATGACTGGTGTCTTTATAAAAAAGGGAAATTTGGGTGGGGCGCCTGGGTGGCTCAGTCAGTTGGGCATCTGCCTTTGGCTCAGGTCATGATCCCAGAGTCCTGGGATTGAGCCCCACATCCGGCTCCCTCCTCAGCGGGGAGTCTGCTTCTCCCTCTCCCTCTGCCTGCTGCTCTGCCTACTTGTGCTCTCTCTCTATCAAATAAATAAATAAAATCTTAAAAAAAAAAAGGAAATTTGGAGACAGACATGAACACAGGGAGAACACTGGGTGAACATGAAGACAGAGATCAGTAATAATGCTTCTACATGCAAGGAATGCCAAAGATTGCCAGCAAACCACAAAAAGCTAAGGGAGAGGCATGCAACAGGTAGATTCTTCCTCACAGCCTCAGAAAGAACTAACCCTGCAGGCACCAGAACTATGGGACAATAAATTTCTGTTGTTTAGACTGCACACTTTGTGGTACTTTGTCATAGCAGCCCTAGAAAATGAATACAGTCCGTGCTTCATTCCACGATATGTTTTTGCCTCCTTTGTGACAAACATAAAGGGAGAGCAAAAAGTGGAGCCCGGAAACTTAATGAAATCTAGAAATAATTACAGCTTGTCAAGATAATTTTAGAAGCGCTTCATGATGTTTGAATCATGAAAAAAATCCCTTTGGGTTATATTTATATAGAATTTGGTCTGTGTGTAGATATAGTGTACAATAACATTTCATTCTTTCAAGATGCCTCAATAGAAATTTAATTTGCTCAATATCAAATATGATTTTGTCATTGAATTTTTGAACCACAAAAACCTTTTATATACTCTAAAGGTTTTTTTTTTTTTTAAATCTTAGAAGTACAATTTCAAGATGACTCAAATGACTTGATTCCAAGAAAGCATTATGTCTGCTGTCTCTATGGAGTAGACAAGGGAGCTAAGGTGGCTATTTTACATTGTGTAATATAAAGCTTGCCTGGTTCTCTGCTCCTTAAAAGAAACTCTCATGCCCCAGGGAGCTTTGTGGGGTTTTGAAACTAGCAATTTTTCAAATCCTCACCAAGCATCTTGGAATGCCAACTGCACCTCATTCTTTCCTATCCTATGCTCTTTGTGGAGGGCACAAGTACTAGGCAATTTGTATGTTTGAGAATGAGGATGCCAGGCATAAAGTGCTCATTGTGAGTTTGGGGAGGTGCTCAGCATCCTCTTCTTCCTGCAACCCACTGGGAGTTCAAGCCTTTTGGAGACATATTTGTGCCTTCTGCACACTCCTTTGTCATTGTTGTCACTGCTCTGTGTCACGTTTATAATGATCTGTCCATATATCTGTCACCACGACTGACTTTGAGTTCTTTGGCAGCAACAGTGCTCAAATCTTATACTTTCTTATATCTGCAGTACCTTATACAACATCTGGTCCAGGGAAGGCACAGGTCCCTCCTTAGCACTGGTACAGGGCAGCACTCTGTTGCTTTTCCCTGCTGAGCAAATCTGAGAGCCAGGAGAGAACACAGATCCAAGTGTTTTTCCACCGAAGGTCAAGGAAATGGGAATATTTCCACACCAACCCTGATCAGCCATTGATTGAAGGCTAGGAATCAATTCCCCACACTTCTGTCTTGTGTCTACAGGCAGAGCTAGCAGCCAGGGAGAGAGCTTTCAGGCAAATCCCATCAGGTGCTGGGGCAGGTGGAAGTTAGGCAACATGCACTGTAGTGACAAGGGTGAGTGGGGCACTGCCGCATCTACTAAATTTACTCTACTCCCTACTGGCCAACTTCTATCAAGCCCCAGGTTTAGTGCCTTGAAATCTGTTGAATCCCTGGACCCATCTGAAGTCCTGCTTCCTCCCTGAAGGGGGAAGGAACTCCATTATGACCTCCTCCCTGAAGACTTGTCTGGCTCCTCTTGGGCCCAGGTGCTTTCTGTGTCCTGATGGTCATAGCAATAACTTCTGGAGCGGGCCAGGTATGTTCCTTAAGTTACACGCAGCAGATGCAGGGGTGCATTTGTTCATTCACATGCTATGGATGTTGTGATGAGGCTGTGTTACATGCTGGGGAAGACAGCTGGCTCCTGGCTCCTCAGAACTTCCTGTCTAAGAAGGAAGACAGATGC
Organism: Neomonachus schauinslandi; assembly: GCF_002201575.2. Lineage (NCBI taxonomy): Eukaryota > Metazoa > Chordata > Mammalia > Carnivora > Phocidae > Neomonachus > Neomonachus schauinslandi. Next base: position 15,498,190 of record NC_058411.1, read on the forward strand.
TTCACATTTAATCACAGAAACAACAACAATAACAATTATATGTAAATGGTGAGTCATTTGTGAAGGTAAATGAAGGGGGTGATGCAAGAATATAATCAGGACCAGAAGACTAAGTTACAGGAGGAAGGATTGGTGGAGAGGCTGCTCTGGAGTAGTGGGTATGGTGAGAATTTTCCAGACAATATCACATCATTCACAGAAGCCAAAAGGCAGGAAAAAGCTTGGTGCACTCATGGAACAAAGAATGTTTCCTGCTTATTTAATGCATTTACATCGCAGGAAATAGGATCAAGTACAGAAAAGCGTAAAGAGGAAAATATATATCCCACCTGGAGATGAGCTGTCCATTGACTCTTCTCCTTCCCCAGGCTCACAACACACACACACACATGAACATGCACATGCACACACACACACACACAGCAGAGTTATGACAAATTCTCAGACGTTCCTTTTGGAGGTACCCAGCATTGAGTAAGATGTGGAATTGGATGCTGCACCAGGTAGATAAAAGCACCATTTTCCTGTTAAGAGAAGTTCATTCTCCTAGTTTTCCAAGATATATTCCGAAGCCTCCTTGAATTTATTTCCTCAAGTCAGGTCATACAGCTTTATGGATGCAGTTTTGACTTAATCCAGTTTACCGACGTTTTTTAAAAAAAGAATGGTGTAGGGAGTGACATCACCAAGATGGTGGCAGAGATTGTTCCTGACATCACTCCCCCTCACAAGAGGAACAGCTAACAACTTTTCAAAAACAGAGCACCTGAGGACAATCAGGCTGAGCTAATTTCCCCCAGAGCAACACAGGAATGAGGCTGAAGCCCCCCTGCACCATAGAGACCAAGACAGACTGCATTAGAAGAATAAGAGAAATGGCTACATGTTGGCCACATTGCCCCTCCTGTAGGCCAGTGCAGCACCATGTGGAGAAGTCTTGTCCGAGCCTCTGGTTTCTCCAGTGGGAAAAGACAACACACGGGAGGACAGCCAGGCCCCTATCCCAGCATTGTGGGTTGCTCTGTGGGAGTCCCTACCCTGATCTCACACCACGGGGATTGTAGGGGGACTCTGTGAGGCCCCGCCACTGGGAATCTCACTGTGACAGGGAAGGAGAGAAGGGTTGCAACAATTAGTGCACAGATCTTGGCAGCCTGAGTTCATACCTGCAGTGGCCAAGCTGTAGTTCCAACTAGTCTGATTCCTGAGGGACAAATGCTATCAACCTCACTGTGACTGAAGTAGAGAAATACAATTTCAGTATCAGCAATTACTTACTGTCTGCTGCAAATGGGAATCGAGAAGAAAGGAAGCTGAATTTCCCAAAGCTGAGTCAGTTTTAGATTTAATCCTGTGGATTGGCTAATGAGGTCATTCATTCATATCCATTCAGTAACCTTTTACTGAGCATCTGTTAGGTACTTTATTAGACATTGAAAATACAAAACAAAAGGAAAAAAAAAACAACACAAATCAAAGCAATACCAATAGCTAATATTTTTCCATCAAGCTCTTGTTAAATTCCAGGTGAGCATCTAAGCGCTTTACTTAATTTATTCTCCTAACTCCATGGGTCAGTGCTATTTCTGTCCCACAGGGCAGGTAAGGAAACAGGCTCAGAAAGGGGAAGAAATTCATCCACCATCACAGAGCTAGTAGTTCCAGAGTGGAAATGAGAACCAGGTCATCTGGCTCTGGTTCCTCCCTCTGCTCAGGTTCCAGATCTCAAAGAGCTTGGGCTTTCTTGAGGAGGATAACAGATAAAAGATAATTTTAATGAAATGGATAATATTTACTGAGTGGTTTCTACTGCTAAGTACTAACCTGAGTATTCTACAATCATTCAGTCCTTACCATCACCCTCCAGTGAGCTCTCTCATTGCCCTAAGTTATAGATAGGGAAAATGAGGAGCCACCCAATTATGGGAGTTATTTGCATTCACATTGTTGGTGAAGGGCAGAGCTGATATTCGGAGGTAGGCAGTCCAGTCCCGTAATCTGTACTTGTAACCTTTTCTCTCTGTCTCCTTCTGTTGTTGGCTAAAGTTGAACAAGGGGAACTGTGAGCAGAAATAAAATGTGTCAAAAATCTATAGGAAGAAAGAGTTAGAGAAGAGCTCCTGCTATAGGAAGGCTGAGTGGAGTGAATTTTGAAGGCTGTGCAGCACAGGGCCAGGTGAAGTTTTGGGAGGAGGGCATGCCAGCCTGGGAGCAGCCCAGGAGAGCATGCACAGGGGAGAGGGAGTGGGCTTGTCTGGTGAAACAGTTAGTGATTCCATTTTGCTCTAATACAAGGCAGGATGGGGGAGCAAAAAAAAAAAATGAGGTGAGGTGTTACATCTGGGCCGGGGTATGAAAGGTCCTGGTATGCCACATGAACGAGTCTGGCTCTTGCCCAAGTAATGAGGAGCCATGGAAGGGGCTTTAGCAGAGCAGTAACAGTGACGGATCCATGTTTGAGAAAGATCATTTTAGCTTGTGGGCAGGACTGCAGACTTGTGGACCCATAGAGCAGGCCACTGCCGCCATTCTTGCAATGAGAAGACAGTAACTTGCAGACTAGATTGGGAGCAAGAGGGATAAAGAGAAGGGGTTCAAGCAACGTTAGGAGGTAAGTCAAAAGGAGATGTGATTGGACACGCTGGGGTAGAAGGAGAGGAGTGAAGTATGACCCCAGGTTTTTGACTTGAGCAAGTGGGTTGAAGGTGGGTCACTTACTGGGCCAGGAGACTGGAGCAGGTTTCAGGCTTGCTGAGGATAGGTTCCATTTCAGACTGTGCAGTTGGAGGAGGTTGTGAAAAAACCTGATGGGTGTCCAACAGACAGTCTAATATATGAGTCTAAAACTCAGGAGAGAGGAGATCCAAGCTGGCATAAGAACTAAAGGAGAGTGAGCTTACGTATAGGTGTTTTTTTCAAGCTTTGGAGTAGATGAAGTTGTCAGTTCTGGGGTTATGGGACATCATTACAACTGATGAGCTCATATCAGAAATAACCTCATCAAACATTATAATTTTCCTTAGAAAAATTCAATAATATCCTACATCAGTCTAGTCCTTTGTAGTTTTTCTAGGGCTTTCATATCCATTATCTCATTAGAATAGTGTCTGGTTGGCAACATAGATGGCGAGGGCTCATCATCTCTAAAAACACAAATGGTATTTTAAAGGTTTGTATGACTTCTAAATTCCTAGTTAGCTGGGAGCAGGGCTGAGATGGGTGTCAGGCTGTCCACATTTTAATGTGCATTGGAATCATGTGGGGATCTTGCAGATTCTGATTTTGGGTTGGTGATGGTGGTGGCAGTGGTGGGATTCTGTTTCCAACATACCCCCAGATGACATCTCTATGCTGCTCCGGGATGCACTCTGAGTATCAAAGAGTAGAGAACAGATTTTCTATCTCCTTGTTCAGCATTCTGTTCATTAATCCATATTGAGTCTAGAGCTAAAACTAAGAGTGGGCAGGACCAGATGAGACATTTACTGCTAGGACTTCAAGTGATGGAATTTTTCTGATCTTAGAAGCAGACCTTTGAGGGGCGCCTGGGTGGCTCAGTCAGTTAAGCATCTGCCTTCAGCTCAGACTCAAGTCGTGATCCCAGGGTGTTGGGATTGCCCCACATTGGGCTCCCTGCTCAGCAGGGAAGTCTGCTTCTCCCTCTCCCTCCCCCCATTTGTGCTCTCTCACTCACTCTCTCTCTCAAATAAATAAATAAAAATCTTAAAAAAAAAGTTGACCTTTGAGATCTTGCAGATGATAAAGCCATGGCCTTTTGCAGAGAGGGAGCTGATATGCTCAAAGGAAGTGCCTGCCACACCCCCATGTTGTCCCCTTTGCATGTTCCGGGGCATATGGAGTTCAACAGGGTCCAATAGACTTGGGTGTATAAATGCCCAAATCATGTGGGTTTCTTAATCCTGAGGTTTGTCTGGCCAAATACAGTCCGAGAACGAGTGACCCTGGGGTTGAGGAGAAGGAAAAGTTTGCATCAGGAATAATTAATAAACAAACTCAAATGGAAAAGGACCAGGTGGAGAGGTAGTACTTTTGGTGTTAAAACCAAACAGATCTTAGGCCAAGTTGCAGTCCTTGGTTCTGACAGGAAGAGTGGGGCTGTTGCTGAATCCTCCTGAGTTATCCTTTATCCCCCAGCCTCCGAGTTATGGAATGATGCTTTTAAAACCCTATTAGTCCAGCCAGGATGTGCCTTTTGTCGCCAGCTACAGTATCATTTCTCATGCGATGATCTTCACTTTTATATTTAATTCCAGTTTTCTGTAATTTAAATTTTGCTGAAAACAGGCATATTGCTGCGGGTGTAAATGAAGGTAGATGAGCATTAATGGTGTCAGTTCACAGATGTTCTTAATTTAAATAATTACTGCTCACTCCCCTGGATCTCTGTTCAAAATGCCTACACTTTTCAATTAGAAGCACAAAGCACTTTCCTTCATCATTGTTATTGGGATCAGGTTCAGGCTGAAGAACCCGCATGAGGTATGAGACCTCAGAATAAGGCTGGGGCTCCATCAATGAAACAGAGCCAGTTTATGTGTGAGAGGTGTATGGAAGCTCTGTTGTTTTTACAGATTTATTACATTTTCTTAAAAGCATCTAAATTAATGCTACACTGGGTGCCTGGGTGGCTCAGATGGTTAAGCGTCTGCCTTCGGCTCAGGTCATGATCCCAGGGTCCTGGGATCGAGTCCCGCATCGGGCTCCCTGCTCCTTGGGAGCCTGCTTCTCCCTCTGCTTCTCTCTCTCTCTCTCATGAATAAATAAATAAAATCTTAAAAAAAATAAAAAAAATAAATTAATGCTACATTAATTACTGATGGGGATGCACCCTGCAGCATATGTTGCTATTAATTGTATCCATTATCACAAAATAAACATCTCTTTATAAAAACAAATGATGCTTCATTTTAATATGTGGCTCGAAACACCCTCCTCTGCAGCTGTTGCTACTTCTGTTTTGGTGCTTTTCCTACAAAGGGCCACCTGTTACAATAGACATTTCATTTGTTTTTATTTGGAGAAATAAGACCCTTAGAAAACAAAACCCCACCTCCTTAAGGCAATAATCATAAAAAATGAAGCCCCAGAGGAAATTTGCATTTTTATTCCCGTCAGAAGTTCTCAACGTGAGGGTGGCCCCTGCACCTTCACTCTTCTAACCCTCAACCTAGACTTGTTTGAATTTTAGACTTTGAAGGATCTCATTCTAGTGTAAATGTCTTCATGTTGCAGATGGAGGAACTGAGAGGTTGGTGTTGACTCAAGGCAAAGCCAATGTCCCCGGACTCTGTAATGGGTGCTTTCTGTTCTCTAACGTGTGGCTTTTTGAGTGCATTAGCCTGTCGACTACATTGATTGGCTGTGTGAACTCAGGCAAATTACTTAACCGCTCTGACCCTCAGTTCCTTTCACTCTATAAAGTAATGGATAGCTACTTCATTAGCGTTGTTATGAAGATAAGTGACTTAATACAGGCATATTGCTTAGAAAAGTGCCTGGGATTTGGTGAGTCCTCAAAAAGTGGTGACTATTCCAATAATAATTGATGTTGTTACCATTACTATGATGATTATTAGTGCACATAGTGAATATTCCAGAGTCCATTCTTAAAGCATGTGATATGATGGTAAATTACACAGGACCACCAGCATGGTGTCCTTCAGACACCACCCCCGAGTTCTGCCTTTATGCACCATCCTTGATCTTTGGTTGTTACTCAGTGTTCATGAATAAAGAAATACAATTACAAATTAAACTGAAATTGAATTATAAAGGGAGACCTAATACAGAAGTGATTAAATCCTAAGGTTGAAATTGTCAGAAAATATTGGGAAAACTTTCTTATCGTTGACCACTTTTCTGCCCCTTTATTTTTTTTCAAGATTTTATTTATTTATTTGAGAGAGAGAGTATGAGAGAGCACAAGCAGGGGAGCAGCAAAAGGAGAGGGAGAAGCAGGATTCCGGATGAGGAGTCCGATGTGGGGCTCTATCCCAGGATCCCAGGACCCTGGGATCATGACCTGAACAGAAGGCAGATGTTTAACTAACTGAGCCACCCAGGCACCCCTTTTCTGCCCCTTTAAATAAAAAGAAAGAAAAATTACCTTGGTATTTTTAGATTGATTGCAAATGACCAAGGACTTCATTCCAGATCTTTTTTTTTTTTAAGATTTTATTTATTTATTTGACAGAGAGCGAGACACAGCGAGAGAGGGAACACAAGCAGGGGGAGTGGGAGAGGGAGAAGCAGGCTTCCTGCGGAGCAGGGAGCCCGATGCGGGGCTCGATCCCAGAACCTGGAATCATGACCTGAGCCGAAGGCAGACGCCCAACGACTGAGCCACCCAGGCGCCCCTCATTCCAGATCTTATAGAATGACATTCATTCATTCATTCATTCATTTATTCATTCATTCACTTTTGAATTGCTATGTGTGAGGAAGGCACAGAAAGTAATCATTGTACAATAAATGTCAACAGTGGACTTTTTCATAAACTGTATGTATGGGGAATAATAGTAGATGGGGTCATTTGCCTGAAGGTCAAAGGTATAGTGCTTGATACAAATTTGAGTATTCAGGTAGCCATGAGCTGGAGAGTAAGAGAAAGAACATCCTGCTTGAAGCTTGTTTCAAAGAGATAATCTGGAGGGATGCTGCTTCTGTAAGCCTCTGTAGTCCCCTGCAGAGAAGGGCAAGGCCACTGCATCAGTGTTGTGCTTCTGTCTTTAGCATCATGCCACACATGCTCAGATTCATCATTCTGCTAGCTCACCATTCCTCTGGTTTCATAGTTTCAGCAAGATGTTTATAGCCATCTATGAAAATAAAATGTTTGGGAAACGCTGACTATGACATAGCCAGCCTCCTGGAAGTATACAATGTATTCTGCATATTAAAAGTTCAGGGAGTTACTTAATATACACATCATTTTAATTGCCTTAAATTATTATTATTATTTTTAAAGATTTTATTTATTATTTCAGAGAGAGACAGAGCACAAGCGGGGGGGAGGGGCAGAGGGAGTGGGAGAGGGATAAGCAGACTCCCCGCTGAGGAGTCCAATCCTAGGACCCTGAGATCATGACCTGAGCCAAAGTCAGATGCTTAACTGACTGAGCCACCCAGGTGCCCCTAAATTATTATTATTTTCAATATGGAGTTCTTCTTTGGTGAAACACCTCCGAATACCTCCCAGGATACTAGTGGTCTGCACTGAGCCAACTCAAAGCTTAGGAATTGTCATCTTCCCTAACCTAATCATAAAATGGGAGGAGAATGACTCCTTCCCTTTCACATCCCTGCCATCCGTCTATGGCCTCCTTCCTGCCCATTTCTTTCAACATTCCTGATTGGTGAGTGGTAATAACCCGAATTTTCATCTCACTCTGATGCTTAAAATTGATGCAACTTTGGGTAAGTTCTTTCCCCCTTTTGAGCTTATGTTTCCTCATCTGCAAAATGAAGATAAAAGAATATTCATCTTCTAAATAGTTTGTGAGTCTTAGAATCCAAGGAAGATAAAGAACATGAAAGCACTTTGGTTGTGAGGCATGATGCCAATGTATGAGTACTATTAGGTCTACTTGATCTTAAACCTTAGCCTATTTATGCTCTCGGCCTGTGCAGACTTCTGGGCCTAACAATTGAAAACATTTAGTTCTGCTGTTTAAAACAATGGCTCCTTTAGTTGTCTTAAAATCCACCTTCTTAAACTCTAAGCAGTACCTCTGAGGATTATTTAGCTGGACTCTATGATTTCAGCCTGTGGGAAGTGCCTGCCTCAGACTTCCTCCTTGTACCCCATAGGGAGGCTACATTGGCATTCCTTTGTTTCATCTTTTTTCCAGACTCAAGACTACTCTTCTTTTGCCTCAGCATCCGTTTTCCCCTGGAATGTAGGGGCCTGAGGGGTTTGGTAGGTTTATTGGCCACACGTTGTTAAAAACATCTCCTCCAAGAATTATATTTAATCACAGATTTAGATAAAAACATCTCCTCCTCCCCTATTCTGAAAAGGAAACAAGACACACAAAATTGACACACACATAAAAAAAGAAAGGTGTAAACCTAGCAAATAATGCCTGAAAGCAGAAGTAAATAAACAGGGATGTAAATTGTGATGTTAGGCATATTTTATTATTCAAGTAACTCAATGGAAGTGTACTAAGTGGTTACTACGTCAAGCACTGGGCTAAGGGCTAGAGATACAGAAATGGGTTTGAAATAGACTCTTTCTCTTAAGGGATCTTTCCTTAAAGCAGCTTAAGAAGATTGTGTGAGGAGAATGACCAGATGAAGAAGAAAACACAAAAACAAAAACAAAAAAACCCTATTATAGGTACTAAGACATTTGTTGGATCTCTCTACTTATATGAATTCTCTCCATTTTATTAGGTGACAGTTGGTCTTCTTGGACCCTGTCCCTCAGGCATGCTTAAGTTTAAGCAATCTTAAAATTATAGGCACAGGCCTCTGTAGAGATGGATGAGGGAGCTGGGGGTAGGAGAGAAGCTCTGAACTGCTCAGGGGGCTGAAGGGAACATTCTGTACCCAAACAAGGATTGTTCTAGATGAAATTGATGGTTCCTGACCTCAAGGTCTTCAAAGACAGTCAATATTTCCAAAATTCTTATGCAAACAATGCATCCATCATTTGGGTCATAAAGGTCATGCCTAATGAGTTCAATACTTTTGGTATAGAAAATCTTGAAAATCTTGAAAACCATGAACATTTTAATCAGAAAAAGAATTCTAGGTGGTTAACAAGTCAGAAGCTACTATTTCAAGATTGAAAATAATGCTGATTTCATGGATGTTACTGGGAATGAAGACTGGAAATCTTCTTGAACCATTTCTGAAGAGCTTAGAATTTAATTCTGTGCTATAGTTTTCTCAACATTGGAAAAAAAAACTTTAAATTTTAGAGGAATGTCTAAAAGCCATCTAGCATCTTTAATCATCATGATTCTTGTGGGCTGGCCTTGCCTTTCTCTCTAGCCTCACCCACCCTAATAATACTCCACGTTCCCAAAACATCTCCAGCTGTTCCGTGCTTCTGTGCTTTCTGCCCCAAAACACCCTCCCACTTGTACCCAAACTCCTATTCATTCCTAGAACTCCAGCTCAGATACCACTTCTGCGAAGCCTTTTCTGCTCCTTCTCAGGCAAATTTGAATTCTGGTGCTTTGTTAATGAGGCTGTTTTCCACGATGGATGGTTAATTAATTCCACAGGGTGTGATCTCCAGCCCCTAGAGCAGAGTCTGACCAAGAGTAGGTGCCTCAAAGTGTTTATTGAGTCAAAGTGAAATGAATCCTCTGGTGCGTTTGTGGAGATTTTAAAATTGAAGGAAAAGAAGTAAACATTGATTTTTAGTCCCAAGGTTAGTCATATCTTCAGTGTCTGTTATTTAAATTATACAAAGAGAATGTCAAAACAAAGAATAATCACACTGTGATGACTAAGTGGTGGGGGAATAACATTGTACTTGGGGGATTTGAAGCTTCGGAACAAAGAGGGTTGTGTACTGATGAAGTGGCGACCAAGCACTTTGCTTTGTTGCCTCTTGAGGTGGTGGCATCAGTAAGGCATTTAAAAGGACAGGAAGAGTTGAGCATTTCTCAAAATGTCATGAACATTCAAATGACCTGGGACTCTCCATATTTTGGTCAGCCTGGGATGGGGCCCGAGAGTTTACATTTCTAACAAGCTCCCAGGCAAAGTGTCTACTGCCGGATCGAGGACCTCTCTTACAGTAACAAGAATCATGTGTGTGCGATGATTGGCTCAGCTGTCAACCGAAACTATAGTAATGTTAATCCCACCCAGTCACTCAGTTCTATACACAGCAAGCACATAAATGCAAACTGGGCCTTTTTGTCTGCCTACCTTGTGATTCAGATATTACCATTAAATTTTTTCCTCTCTGTAAGTCCGATCTTGGACATAATTAAATTGGTTGCTAAGAGAAACAGTAAATGAGACTTCACAGTGGGAACAGAAAACTTAGCTGTTAGGTAGTCAAGTGAGAAGAATAGAAAAGTAAATTATTAGCTAGCTTTATTCTTATTCATCATATAAATTTTAAGAATAACAGGATATCAATTAAGTGCTAGATATCATCTTCCTCCACATTAAATGTGTTAATTGACACTGCATTGCTTAATCAATCTTGTTATACACTAATTAAATAACTGCAGTTTTTTTTGAGGATGAAAGAAAAATTGATTACCATTTGATAACAGTGTACACTAAAATCTCCTCCTTTGAGTGAGAAACCTCTTTCTCGTCCTACCTTGTGGAACTAGGGAGCTGTAAAAGATGAAATACCACAGATAAAAAAAGTGTCACCTGTTCCGTTACTAGCTCCAGAATAAAAATGGTGAATATAAAGTGGATCTGGCTATCTGGAAAATAACAACAATTATAATGATAATAGTAAGGAATGTAAAATTTTAAAAATAAAGTGGATCAAGCCTATGAGTAGATCAGTGAGGAAACAGGAGGTCATAGATTTAACTGGGATCCTGAGGTGGCTCCTAAATATCCATTTATATAGGAGGAATTAGAAGCAGAAATCTGGTTAGAAATTCAAGATGCTTGTCTTTGAACCCCACTAATGTGGCAAGGATATATTTTTTAAATAAAAGGCTTTTGGGGAAGGCAAAGGAGGAGTCACTGATGGAGTTCACTGGGAGGCCAGAAACTCTTGCTCTCATCCCAATCACCAAAGCCACCCCTTGGTACTGCCATTAGCATGAAATATACACAGATGTCCCAGTCTATTTTAAAAAAAACACCATGTGATATGGCCTACGAAGCACTACTTAAATTATAATTTTTTCCTATTATAATTGAAAGAAAAGAAAGTCATAAATGAAAGCAAATGCAGTCTGAATCTGTGTTGAACCCATTTTTAAAGAATTGCAAGTGAAGTTTTATCCATAAGAATGTAATTACGCTTCCATTGCTTAATGTATGGACTGAAATTCTGACTTAATTATTCTGCAACTAAATTTATATGTCATTTATGTAGTAAATCTTGGCAATTGCTCTCACAACTATCATTGGAAATGTAATTAACTTGGGTTAGATAAGTTTTTACAGTGAGAACTAAATGCAGTGTAATACCAAGCCATTATTTAAAAGGCAAAGGCTAAATGCATCTTCTTTCTAAACTTTCTTGTTTGTTTGCAATTCCTTTTCCCAGAAGGCTAAATGCTGAGCTTGTTTTCTTTTTCCAGCTTCCCATTTTAGTCTGGTAATTGAAAGCTTTTTTTTTTTTCTTTCTTTTTAAGGAAAAGAGTTTTACTCTTTGTATTACAACTTTTACTAAGAATACAATTTATTTTTGAAAAAGGCTTCTCTGTATGTGATAAAGCTGTTGGATTATATTTTCAAAGCTCCATTTCCTTTGTTTTACTGTAGTTTAGTATTGAATTGATTTTTATTGTTATTTGCAACTGAGATTTCCCTAGAAGGAACATTTTACACCTAGAAACTGTATTTTTATGACTTGCTAAGAATTGACGATGTCCTGTATTACTTTTATTATGAAAAATACAAATGATATTAAAAAAAGAGAGAGAGATAAAAGGAAAAGGAAGATTCACAGGCACTGTGCCTACTCTCTATTTTAAGTTGATGGAGGATATATCGATAGATAATAATTGTCTTCCCACAGGCTTGGGAGTTGGATAAATCATGATATCATATCAAGATTATATAATTTAGTCTTTTGTTATAAGTTAGTGTTCCTATTTTTTCATGAGTTGGTGAGTGATATTTCTCTTTTTATTGATGAGCAAAATGTAGAGGACCATTTTTTTGAAGTTTAGGTTTATCTCCATTTTTGTTCCATCCACTTTCAGAGACTTACGGTTATACTAACATAGATTTCTTACATTTATCTCACATTTAGCTATTTATTTGTTGTGCCAGGCTTTCTGCTAAATGCTTTCATATAAATATACATGAAAATAAATAAAAAGGAAATCACATACACAAAAATCAATTCCAGGTAGATTATAGGTTAAAATATGAAATGTAAAGCAATAGAACTTCTAAAACATAACAGGTGAATATATTCATGACCTTGGAGTACATAGATATTTGTTAGAATTTATAAAGGGCTTCAACAAATCAATGAAAACCAAAAACTAACCTACAAAAAGGAATAGCCTAATGGCCAATAAACATATAAAAATGTTCCCAACAATTATGATAAAGGAAATAAAAATCAAAACCGTAATTAAGTATCACTACACACCCAATGAAATAGCTAAATTGAAAAATCTGACAATACCAAGTATCAACAAATACATAGAGCCCATGAAATTCTCATATATGGTTGGTGTGAGTATAAAATAGCACTGATCACTTTGGACAACTTTTTTAGTAGTATATACTGAAGCTAATCATATGTGCACCCTATGATCCAGAAATTCTGCATATAAGAATACGCCCACAGAAGTGCATACATATGTTCAAAAATGTTAGATCACGATTGCTCATAATAACACTCTTTGCAATAGCTAAAAACTGGAAATGACTCAAATGTTTATCTACAAGAGATTAGACAAATCAATTGTGGTATATCTAAGCAGTGGAAGTCTACACAACAATGGTTACAATACTTCTCCAGCCTACTGATACAAAACAAAATAGATGATTTTCACAAACATAATGTTGATGGGAAGAAGCCATATACTTTTTGGTTTCATTTATATAAAGTTCAAATATAGACAAAGCCATATTATGGCGTTAACATCAGGGAAGTTGTTACCTTCAGAGTGGTCGGTGGGGATAGTGAGTGTGAAGAGAAGGGGCATTTGGGAATTTTTGACTTGTGGTTAATAGTCAGTAAAGCTTTCTATAGAAGACAGATAAGTGGACCAAAACAAACAAACAAATCAATTAAATTTGTGTGGAATTTCCAGTTTATAAGTTAATTCAGTTAATAAGTGATGTAACCCATAGCACCGTGTTTGACCTTCCAACATAAGTGATAGTTAAGATGGATGGCACACATACTGAACCTGAGTTCAACATAGAAAATGTCTCCCTAGGACACCTGGGTGGCTCAGTCAGTTCAGCATCTGCCTTCAGCTCAGGTCATGATCCCAAGGTCCTGGGATCGAGTTCCTAATCAGGCTCCTTGCTCAGCAGGGAGCCTGCTGCTCTCCCTGCTTGTGCTCTCCCTCTCTCTCTCTCTCTCTCTGGCAAATAAATAAATAAAATCTTTAAAAAAAAAGAAAATGTCTCCCAACTACTCATTTGTTTAACAAATATTTCTTTAGTGGTTACTGTGAGCCAGCAGTTATGTTGGGTAATAGTAATATAATGATGAGAAAGACAGATGTGAATCCTGACCTTGTATAGCTGATAATCTAATTAGAAAAGGAGGGCAAACGAATTTACAATAGAGTGAAGTCAGGGCTATGCTATGAATTCCAGACCTCTCCCCTAACTACACTTGTGACTTTTGATACATTACTTAAAATCTCTGATCTTTAATTTCCTCTTCTATGACTGCCATGATTAATTTTGTCAACTTGCCTGGACCATGGTGCAAAGATACGTGGTCAAACATGATTCTGAGTGTTTTGTTGGGGGCAATTTTGGGTGAGATTAACATTTAAATTGATGGGCTTTGAAGAAAGCGGATGGCTTGCCATATTGTGGGTGGGCCTTAGCCAATCAGTTGAAGGCCTGTTAACAACAAAAGACTGACCTCCTCTGAACAAAAAGGAAATTCTGCAACAGACAGCCTTTGGACTTCAACTGCAACACTGTCTCTTCCTGGGTCTATGGTCTGACTGCCTTTGAACTTGAACTGCAAGTCTTTACTGAGTCTCCAGCCCATCAGCCTCCCCCATCAGATTCTGACTCAACAAGCCTCCACAATTATGTGAGCCTATACCTTAAAATAAGTCTCTTTCTACAAAGAAATCAAAATAGACATCCTATTGGTTCTGTTTCTCTGGAGAACTCTGACTAATACAAAGACTATTAGCACTTATCTCATATAGATATTACAGGGATTAAACAAAAGCATATGTGAAAAGCTACATGTATACTGTTTCTAGGTAAATCTTAATGGAGTTTCATTTCCTTTCTTCTCAGATACAAACAATATCTTATGTATGTGTAGCTAATAGTGCGTGCCAGCCTGAAAGATGCTTGGAGACCAAAGTTAATTAAACTGTTACTGAAAATTGAATGCATACCCCTGAAACTTTTTTAGATCAGGTGTTAACTTTTTATCAGAATGGGAATGTGACATGTTTCTTGGGAATTCAAGGTTGACAAGGGCCAACTGCTAACCTTTGCTATTTCTTCAGGCTGATCGATAGCCTTTTCCCTTTGCACTTGTAACTCTAAGAAAAATTACCTTTTCAAAGTTTCTAGTAACTGAAAAGTGACAAAACAATTTGAGTTTACCAGTATATTTCTGTAACAGATGATACAAAAATGATCCTCTCAGATGTGAAGGTGATATTCTGCACAGATTTAGAAGTACCCAAGAAACGAAAATTGAATAAAGAAAACGAAGGTAACATTGATTTTTCTCCTAATGAGTCAAAGACTAAGGTTTGCAAATAGGATGCTTTTAAAAATTCTTTTGCATTGTATTCTTATTTAATAGCTATTTTAGGTCTCCATTAGCATCATCTCAGCTTTGAGATTGGTCAAATGAAGTGCAGCTTTATAAGTGATTTATAAAGGACTTTTTTTTTCTTTGCTTGGAAACAGAATTACATTCCTGGTTGATTATCTGAAACAAAATTTAAAAGAAAAAAAAAAAACCCACCAGCGATTCCTAAAATGCTAATGTTTTATGAAGTTTTATATGTTTTCCCCCTTACTACCAGAGAATTACTGGCTGTAGAAAATAGAAAGACTAATTTTCCTGATCCATGAAATAGAAAAATTGAGCACAAACACATTTTCTTTGGAGCGCCACCTTCCTCATTGCCTCTCTTAGGTATGTGAGCAGTGAAGATGTTTACACAAAGTCATCTGTCTAAACCAGCAGCCTTGAAAGCAGGGTGTGTGTACGGCAGAGGAGACTTGGAGCACTTGGATGTTCAGAAATGTCTTTATTTTGTTTTTACTCTTTAACATGGCTTGATTGGGTTTAAAATTCTAAATCAATTTCCCTTAGAAATTTAAAGGCAACATCTGGTCTTCTACTTACTGATTACTGCTGATGAGAAAGGAGATATTAATCTACTTCTTCCTCTTATATAGATAGATACCTTACCCTTGCCTCCCTTTGGAATCTTAAGGATATTTTCTTCTACAACGTTCCATAGTTTTATCAGTGTTCTATAACTTATGGGTGTCTTTCACTTATTCTACTCAGCCCCTGTGGGCCCTTTCAAGATGTAGACTTATTTCTTCAACTCTGGAAAATGGTCTTCTATTATTTCTTTAATTATTTTTCTCTCTTCCATTTCTTCCATTCTGTCTTCTTGAAGTTTTATTGGATGGACATTGGTCTTCTATATCCCTTGCTTTTCTTTCATGTTATCTTTCTCTTTATCTCTTTTCTCCATGTTCTGATATATTTTCTGTTCTATCTAATTTTAATTTCACCAATAAGAGATCTTTATTCCTCATTGTTCCTTTTTCATACCAACTTGTTTCATGGATGTAATATTTTCTCAATGAAGATTATATATTCTTTCTTTTTTATCGAGGTAAGTTATTCAGCTTGTTAATTAAAAAAATAAATTTGTCCTTCTATTTGTAATACTGCTTAACAAATTTAGACACCCTGTGATACTTGGTTATCTGTTCATATTTATCAATGAAGACCTATGTTGATTTCACAGAGAAGACTTACCTCTGCTACACCATGAGGCTGCACTTTAGGTTGTTTGAATAAAGAAGGTCATCTGTCTTTTGAATAAAAACCAAGAATGGATACTAGGAACTCTTATTTAACAATCTTATCCCCTTTAGATAAATGGCTCAGTTTTTAGAAATGTATCGTACATATATGTTTCATGGGGGCAGAACTTCCAGCCATGGTGATGTAGAGTTCTGTAAATCTTTGCCACAAGAAAATAAATATAAAACTGGACAAAATTGTGAAAAATAACCATCTCAGTGCTCTGGAAATCAATTTAGGGAAACAACAAATTGCAGAGTGGTTATTGAAGTGTGGGATTCTACAGTATTGTTCCTATGGCTGCTCTTATTCTTCTCCCTCTCAAGTCAGTCTGCAAAGTAGTTTTATCAGGGTGGGATTGGCTGTAAAACAAGAAGTTTTGCTGCCACCGGGGCCAGGTTTTATTTGGAGAAGAGAGTGAAAACTCATGCCCACTGGACATGATTGGGAAAAACAGCAAACTTGGTAGAAAACAAATAGGGAAAACACACAGCTCAGCCTGAGGTTGTAGACCAAGTTAGGGGGTTTGGACCAACTATAAATTTAACAAAGATCCAGGAGCCAGGAGAGCCTTAAAAGGTCTAAACAAACTTGCCACACAGCCCTGGCTGATGGGAAATTTTTATGCATGTGCAGTGGAGCCCTTGCCTTGTCAATTTTTGCTATTCTACCTGGTTTCCAGACTCATAAAGCCATTCCAATACCATGGTCCTGGGCAAAGTGTAGGCATGTAGAACAATGGAACATAATAAGGAGTCCAGAGATAGACCTACACATAGTCAACTGATTTTCAACAATGGTGCAAAGAAATTTCAATGGCAAAAAAAAGAGTTTTTTCAATGAATAGTACTGTAACAATTTTGGATATCCATATGCAAAAATAAGAACCTCTGTCTGTAAATTATACCCTATTGAAATTTATTCAAAGTTAACTAAATTTAAGAGCTACAACTATAAAATGTTTAGAATAAAATAGGAGTTAGGTAAAAATTCTTAGACAAGCCTCCCATAAAATAGAATTTGATAAATTTGACTTCATCACCAGAATGAAAACTTTTTCTCTTCAAAAGACACCACTAAGAAAATGAAAAGACAGGCCATGAATGGGAAGAAAATATTTGAATATTATGTATCTGAAAAATAATTCATATTTGGAATGAAGAACTCTTATAACTGGCTAATAGGAAGACAAACAGCCAATTAAAAATTGAGTAAAATATTTGAGTAGACACATCACCAAAGATGATACAAGGATATAAAAATTGCTAATAAGCAAACAAAAAGCTTCTCAACATCATTAGACATTGGAACAATGTAAATTTCCCCAATGTAGATTATACATCTACATCTATATGCCCTCTATGACAATGTTTTTCAAAAAACTGAAAAATATCATGGTTTGGTGAGTATTTGGAGAACTTGGAATCACCATACATTGCTGCTAAGAAAATAAAATGCTATGACCACTTTGGATAAAGATTTGACAGTTTCTTTTTTCCTTTTTTTTTTTTTTAAGATTTTATTTATTTATTTGAGAGAGAGAGAATGAGAGAGAGCACATGAGAGAGGGGAGGGTCAGAGGGAGAAGCAGACTCCCTGCCGAGCAGGAAGCCTGATGCGGGACTCGATCCAGGGACTCCAGGATCATGACCTGAGCCGAAGGCAGTCGCTTAACCAACTGAACCACCCAGGCGCCCCGATTTGACAGTTTCTTAAGATGTTAAAAGTATACTTATCATAAAACCCAATGATTCCACTCCTAGGTGTCTACCCGGAAAAAATTAAAATAGATTGTCTTCACAAAGACTGATATGGAAATGTTCCTAGCAGTATTATTCATAATAGCTTTAAACTGGAAATAATTTAAATGCCCATCAATGGATAAACAAAATGTGGTGTATTTATACAATAGAAATAAACTGTCTGGCAATGAAAAGAAATAAACGACTGATACATGCTACAGTATGAATGAATTTCAAAAATGTGATGTTAAGTAAAATAAGCCAACATGAAAGATCACATGCCCAGTGATTTAATTTAAATGCAATAGCTAGAAAAAAGTAAATCTGTAGAGATAATAAGAATATGAGTGATTTCCTGGAGCTGAGAGAGGGAATGGGGATTGACTGTAAATAGGCACAAGGAAATTTTGGAGGATTATGGAAATATTTTAAAATTGGATTTTGTTGATGATTGCACATCTGTATACATTTATTAAAAATCTGAGAACTTCTGGGGTGCCTGGGTGGCTCAGTTGTTAAGCATCTGCCTTAGGCTCAGGTCATGATCCCGAGGTCCTGGGATCGAACCCCGCATTGGGCTCCCTGCTTGGTGGGGAGTCTGCTTCTCCCTCTCTTACTCCCCCTGCTTGTGTTCCCTCTCTCACTGTCTCTCTCTGTCAAATAAATAAATAAAATCTTAAAAAAAAATCTGAGAACTTCTTACATTGGGTGAAATACAGAGTATGTAAGTTAGCCTGAAGAAAGCTATTATAAAAAAAGAGAATCTTTTCCTGCTTCAACCTGAAACAAAATTCTTTATTACTTTTTTTTTTTAACATGGGCCCAGAGTATTGGGGAAGAACGTTGAGGAAACTTTGCTGGACATCATTTCCAAGACAGAATTGTAATAATAAGTTGAAAACATGATAGCCAATTTATGAACATACCAAGTGTTTATTCTCTACCACACCGATTTGATTCATCTGGTGTTGGCAAATTCGAACATTAGAAAGAAAATGACCGTGAATGCTATTTGAGCAGACCCATACTTAAAGAGGTGTCATTGAAAGACCACAGCTTCCACATATATGCATATGAATGGGAAAGAACACAGAGTTTGGTTAGAGGACATTGATATTCCTGATTTTCTGGTACTCAGCATGAACCTAGCATTGTATCATGCATGGTAAGATGTGGATACTTAGTCTGACATTTTAAACAACCATCCCAATGACCAACAATATTTTCTTTCAGTAAGATTACTTTGACCAATTCTTTCTGATGAAATTATTCTTGTAGTAACATCTGCTTTCAAGTTCCCCTAGAACAAAAGTTTCAGAATCTTGCGGTGCTATGTGACTTTCCATTAAGCTGGTATGTACCTCCCTCAAATCTCACCCAGTTGTTCCTGTGCTTAAGCATATTTTAGTCTTTACTTCTAAAATTTCTTCTTGTTTCTTGCCTTGTCAATTTTTGCCATTCTAACTGATGTAAACAACAAACGATGGAGAGGTTGTGGAGAAAGGGGAACCTCTTACACTGTTGGTGGGAACGCAAGTTGATATAGCCACTTTGGAAAACAGTGTGGAGGTTCCTCAGAAAGTTAAAAATAGAGCTACCCTTTGACACAGCAATTGCACTACTGGGCATTTACCCCAAAGATACAGATGTAGTGAAAAGAAGGGCCACATGCACCCCAATGTTCATAGCAGCAATGTCCACAATAGCCAGACTGTGGAAAGAGCCGAGATGCCCTTCAACAGATGAATGGATAAAGAAGATATGGTCCGTATATACACTGGAATATTACTCAGCCATCAGAAAGGATGAATACCCAACTTTTGCATGAACATGGATGGAACTGGAGGAGATTATGCTAAGTGAAATAAGTCAAGCAGAGAAAGTCAATTATCATATGGTTTCACTTATTTGTGGAACATAAGGAATAACACAGAGGACATTAGGAGAAGGAAGGGAAAAATGAAGGGGGGAAATCAGAGGGGGAGGCGAACCATGAGAGACTATGGATGCCAAGAAACAAACTGAAGGTTTTTGGGGGGGGGGATGGGTTAGCCCAGTGATAGGTATTAAGGAGGGCACATATTGCATGGAGCACTGGGTGTTATACACAAACAATATCTCATGGAACACTACATCAAAAAAAAATTCTTCTTTCATGGACTCTTATTTTTCCAACTTTATTGAGATAAAATTGACATATAACATTATGTAACTTCAAGGTGTACAATGTGTTGATTTGATACAATTGTATATTGCAATATAACTAATGATAGTGTTCACTAACACCTCTATCACATTACATAATTACCATTGTGTGTGTGTTTGTGTATTGAGAACATTTAAAATCTATTTTTAAAGCAACTGTCAAGTGTAATAGTACAACATTGTTATCTATAATTCAGTGTTGTACATTAGATCCCCAGAATTCAGTCATTCTTCTAATGGGAAATTTTCACTTTTTGACTAATATCGCCTCATTTCCCCCCACCCCCTCAGACTCTGGTAGCCACTATTCTTCTGTTTGTATAAATTAGGCTTTTTCATGGACTCTTCTTACCACTATTGTGCTCTTAAATACAAGTTTTAGGCATAATTATATAATTTTTGAAGACAATTAGCTCTTACCAAATGACACTTTCATAGCAATATAAATCGTGCCTCCATTAAATGGTATACTGAGAAATTCTATTACTGTGTTCTATCACACAGATGGCGATTATCAGCAGTAGGTCATTCATCAATTATCTATATTCACATTGAAGAATAGGGATGTCAGTTTCTTTTGATTTTGAAACAAGAAAATTTATCTCCCAAGGATCCCTTTGATTAATTCATTTCTTACATTTACTCCCTACAGGTTGCTGACCATGTTTCTTTCACATAAATAAACTAGGTGTTAAGTTTTCTTTCTGTAAGAGATAAAATTGATTGCTTTATTATTACCCTGCTTTATTGGTTTAAATGACTCTAGCCTAGTGGATTGCTGTTATCTTATTAATTATGAATTAATGTAGTTTGTGGAGGTTGAAAGCATTAGCTGGTTTTCTTTAATTAATTGTTTTTTGGATGAATTGCTGGGGGAGTCTTTGGTGATGTGGGCTAATACACAGGCTTTCATCTTTAGAGACCATGTCCTGATTTAGATGAGAGCCATAAATAATCTGAAACATCTTGTTTAGGTGCTACTCATGTCCCAATACTAACTCAATCAGTTCATGGAGAGGAGTATTGGCCTTGGTAGAGAGAAAAAGCCTGAGGAACTTCCCTGAGACCTGCCTTTGGGAGAGTTACATGGAATGCTCCATGCATCTGGTAGACTCTGAGCTGTACTGTAGTTCCCTCATCTGACTGTCCTTAGACTCTTTGGGATTGAATCCTGGCCCCATCTGATACCAGCTGCAGATATCCTGCATGGTCTTGGACAAGTTACTTCACTATCTTGGTTTCAGCTTGCTCATCACAAAATTAGGGAAATAATTATAGTGACTTCAAAGGGTTGGTGAGAAGATTGAATAAAAATCACAAATACATATATAAAGTAATATTGGACACATAGTTCAATGCTCAATAGATGTTAACTGTATTATCACTGTTGTGTTGTTTTTTGGGTTATCAACCAACCTTCTTAGAAGCCCTTTCCCCACCCTTCAGTTCTCCCTTCTTTCTTGACTTCATTCTTCTGTGACTCTGGGTTTCTTGGATATTCTTTTACCTGGACCTAAAAACACTAAAGATGAGCTTGTAATAATTTATGTACCTAAGATAACATTTTTTCTTTATGCTGTTTAAATGAATTTTTCTTTGAATGTGAAAGGCATTTTCTTTCCACTTCATTGACTATTTATTGCATGACTCATATTTTATGCTGACATGTCTAAAAATTGATTGGTTGGTAAAGTTTTGATTTATGCAGTAAGCATTTTTGAAAGTACTTTTTGCAAGTATTACCCTCACTTTTTATTCTGAGTATACAGCCCTATGTTGTATAGTTTAAAAAGATCTTTTTATTTATATGTTAGCTATGTTCATTTATTCATGCACCTAACAAATAAGACGAGCACCTGCTGTGTTCCAGGCATTGTTCTAGTAACTGGCATATAGCTTAAAAGTGACCACTGGATTTAACAACATGGAACTCATTGGTAATCTTGATAGTTGATAGCCTTATCAGAATGTGATTAAGAGTGAAAGAGAGTAGAAAAATGGAAGAAAGCAAGTATAGATGATTTTTTGAGGAGTGTTTTAGGGAAGGAGAATAAAAAATGGGGAAGTAAATGAAATAAATTATAGAATCAGCAGAGGTTTGTTATTATTACTGAGATGGAAAAATAATAGCTTGATTACATGCTAATGAGAATGATCCAGTACTGCAAAAAAGATTGTTAATTCAGGAAAGAGAGGAGCAATTGCTGAAAGAGTATCCTTGAAGAAGGGAGAGGAAACAGAATCTGTGCAAGAGGAGTGCTGAACTTTTACAGGAGAAGAGAGTCATTTATAGTAAAATAAAAAGTTGGATATAGGTCATCAATGTTCATTAGCTAAATTGTGCTTAGTCATGTTCTCCTCTAATTAATTGGACTGCCACAGATTTGCTTCCCTCATAATGGATATTTACTATCTGCTCTCATTTATGGTTTCCTTTACCTTTATAGCATCCTACCTACCAGCCAGGACTCACCTCTATCTTTGCATTTAGCTCAAAATCTTACAATTATGTCTGCATGTGTCTATCTCTCCCATTAAGACCTAGGCATCTTTGGGCTGATAGATCTTTTCCCCAGCAAGATCAAGGGCAGTAGGTGGAACAGAAATCAACTGTTTTCCTCTAGCTAGGGAGAGGCTATTTATAATTTCTCAGTGAAGTCACTAGCTGGTTTGCTATTTTCTGCTTTCAGCTTTCCTAATTTTGCCCTTCTTGTGTAGTGAAACTTAATTCACAAAATACATATGACACCTTTAGGATGATGATGTGTGTGAATTCATGTATATGGGTGTGTGCAAATGTGTGTTTATGTATAAATTTTAATTAGAAATATTTAAAAGGAGAGTAGGAACACTAACTTGTGAGAAACTGCATGAAGACCTGCATTCTGTATTTCCTTTCCAAGCATAGGCCTTGAGTTGAACACCTACACACACCTGCCTTATCCAACTGATGGGAGCACTAGTCCTTTGGTACATTTTGGTGGAAACGTGGCTCAAGGATGGGCACACACTAAAAGAGAAGGCTGTTCCTTCTCCTTTAATTATAGTAGAAGAAGGAAGTTTTAATTGTTTTAATTAATGCCTTGAGTTTCTTTGAAATTCCCTTGCTCTTCTCTATAGCCATGATAACATCACAGCCTGTATGTGAATTAGTTCCAGGAGCGATGGGCGACATTGACTTTATTCACATGAAATAGTCTTTGATTTCTTCTCATGTAAAACCTGCTTATCATGGTTACCACCTTGACTTTGCCAGTTGCTCTGAACTAATTTCTCATTCCTATTATCAGAGTGATGTTTTATTTAAATGAAACTTCTGCTCAAGAACTCTTTTCATTTTGAGGTAGGAAAAGGAGAAAAATTATGGGGAGAGATGCACTCACTATGGGCTTTTTGTGAACTTTGAGATTCTTCACTTAAAAGATGATCTCTGATTGGATCTTGAATCAGAAATAGGAAGTAGGAATAATAATGAAATTTGAAAAAAAATTAGAGTAAGATAGTAATACATCAATGATAATTTCCTGATCTTGAAAATTATACTCCAGTTATGTAAGATGTTAACATTTGGGGAATCTGGATGAAAATGTAAGATTCTTTGTGCTATTTGTGTAATTCTTTTGTAGGTTTGAAACCTTTTTTTAAAGATTTATTTATTTATTTATTTTAGAGAGAGAGCATGAGTAGGAGGGGCAGAGGTAGAGGGAGAGAGAATCTCAAGCAGATTCCATGCTGAGTGCAGAGTGTGATGCAGGGCAGGATCTCAAGGCCTAAGCAGAAACCAAGAGTTGGACGCTTAACAGACTGAACCACTCAGGCTCCCCAGTTTGAAAACTTTTTGAAATAAATAGCTAATGAGTGTCCTAAAGCTAAATCTAAACTTATGTAAACTGGGTGCCAATGCAAAAAAAAAGAGAGGCTACATTTTTGGGGAAACAAGAAATCTGCTTGAAATTGCAGATTTTGGAGCAAGGCCATTACCATAGTTGCTGAAAATAATGACCTTGAGGAAGACTTTGGAAAAAAATCATAGAAATTGCCAAAGTAAGGATTGTGGACACATGCTGTCACATGAGAGGGGTATTGAGTTTTCTTCTATAGCTACTTAATGGGTTAGTTAAGGCCAATAGATAAAAGTTATAAAAGATGAGCCTGGGGTTATTATGAAGAAGACATTTCTAACAATTGGACCTATTCAGAAATGAACTGCTATGTCACAGTTTCACTGCCGTCATTGGAAAGTTAAACCAGAGACCAAGTTACTTTTGCATTTTAATACCAAAGAAAGGGATCCTGAATTGGGTGGGAAGTGAGACAAAACAAGCTGTAAGGTCCTTTCCAACATTAATAGCCTATGATTTTTTTTCTTCTCACTAAGTGTTTGAATGATGCTCCCAATTGTATAGTTTACTATTTGATACTATCTCTAGCCCTAATACTGTGCATGCATGTGTGTGTGTGTTTCCCTCCTGAGGTTCAGGGTGTTTAAAATATTTGCCCCAAGATGATGATTTATATGGATTATACATGTGGATAATATTAGATGCTGCACAGTACTATTAAAGGTGATTTATTTATTTGTAGAACAGTGGCCCAAGACTGCTCCAAATATATCTACAGGGTGCAGGTTTGAAATTAATGTGCTAGAGTACTTTAACGTAGGGAGCATGCTGGCCGGGTTTGCTGATGTTTGGTGCAGCCAAAGGCTCTCACCTTGATGGATGGTTGTTTCTTTCTTGATCAATGCATGAATCATCTCCCCTAGGTCAACAAAGAGAGAAAGCAGTAGGAGGGCCTGCCCACTGCTGGATTAAATTCAAAGCCTATAGAGAAATTTACAATGTAGGGCAGATATAAGAAGGTAATGTTCATTTGAATCCCTGACACATTACTGTTTTTCAAGTTTATGCTACCTGGGCTGGATGGAAACAAAACAAAACAAAATAAACAACAGCAACAAAATAAAACAGTATTTTTTTTTTGTAATGTTTCCTTTCTTTGCATACTAGCTTTTTAAAAAAATATTTTATTTATTTATTTGACACAGAGAGAGAGAGAGAGACAGCGAGAGAGGGAACACAAGCAGAGGGAGTGGGAGAGGGAGAAGCAGGCTTCCCGCTGAGCAGGGAGCCCGATGCGGGGCTCGATCCCAGGACGCTGGGATCATGACCCGAGCCTAAGGCAGACGCTTAACAACTGTGCCACCCAGGCGTCCCTAAAACAGTATTTTTTTCTTTACTCATTGGAATGGCTTAAATGAGCTTATGGAAGACCATCCTTAGACTTATGTTTGGATTTTCTGCAAGGAATAACAGTTGATTTATAAATGAACCATATTATCAGGCTTTAACTATTAGATCAAAATAAACTCTTGCAAATATCTTCATTTCATAGATTGTCATTTTTCTTAGAAAATAAAATAATATCCAAGGAAACAATGCAACATTGCAATTGGTCAGTCTTATTTCAATCTTTAGGCTGAAGGAAGAGAGTCTTGTATGGTACGGCAAGGACATAGATGCTGTACTCATTGCCCTTACAGGTGGATCATGGCAAGACAGGCTATGGGATAATTAAGTGTCATTACCAAAAGATTTTGCAGTTTCAAATATTAATTTTAAGATGGCGTTAGGGATATCTGGGTATGGTAAAAATAAAGGTGAATTCTACAGGATAAATCCTTTCTCACTTAAATTCAGCAAACCAAAATATGTGTGATAGAATGGAGAAAGAATCCTATCCATGGAAACCATTGCCTGTGCTTTATTTAAAAAAGGAAGGGGGAGGTGCTTTGGAATCAGGCAGGCCTGCAGGAATTTAGATTGTTTTGCTTAACTTTTTTTGAGATGCTGGAAAAATGACTTCTTTTTCCTGAGTCTTAGTTTTTTTTATTTGTAAAGTGGATAAGTAATATCAATTTCAAAAAGCTGTCATGAGAATTAAAAGAAGTAATCTGGAGTACTTAGCGTAGTGCCTGGCACAAAATAGACTGTTAACATTTTCATTAAAAAAATTAATTGTGTAATTATTTGTTTTTCTTCGACACTAGTCATAATTAGGACAAGAACTGTGTTGCTATGCAGTGTTCTTGGTATTCCAAGAATCTAGTGCTGTGATTTGGGCATAATAACTGCTCACCAAGTATTTATGGACTTAATTACTTAAATAATCTTAGTTTCTATTCTTCTGGGAGTTTAATTGAAGTGTGGGATTGGTCATTGAGGGAGGCAGTGAGGAAGCTGGGCATGATCCTGCAATGCTCAGGATTTGGCTCCTCGACCCTTTCCATCTGTTAATTCAAAGATTTTCTTCTCCCAAGAAAGGAAGAAATATCATTTGGGAAATGAAAACATAATCTTTCTTTAAGACCTGGAAAAATCCAACCTGTTCTAAATTTACAGCAAAACTCTGGAGCCTTTGCTGGAGGAAGAAGTCTGAGGCAGTGGGGATCAGCAGGCATCAAGAATAAAACAAGGCAGACTTGGAGAAATCACATCATTCTGGTTTCTTCCCTAAGTGTGGTAGCATTGATTGTCTTGAAGATCCTTTTTAAGGTGACAGCAGAATTAAGTCCTTCTGGATCTATCTTCCTTAGACGTCAGATGAAGACAGCTGTTTCAGGCATGACTGAAACTGCTCTTATTCCTTCAAGATTTGGATATCGCCTTCATCTTTCACATTAATCAGAGAAGCGATGACATTAACTTTCCCAGGTGACTTTCAGTCCCTTCCTAGAAGTCTCTCAATCCTTCCATGAATAGCAATGTGTGTGTGTTCTGCAAACAAATGAATTGCTTGAGCTCTCAAGAGTGTCACATTATGCAGACCAATTAGTTCAGAAGGTGGCTTATTATTTTTGAAATTTCTGCCACCGGGTCTCTATAGTTAAATTTATCAGATGAGGGTTTTCAAATTTTTAAAAAAATTTACTGAACTTCATTCCTTTTCCCCCCTTTACAGTGCACCTGAGGTCTCTGAATCACTTCTGATCTTTTACTTTGTGTGTAATGAAAAGACTGATTTTTCCTTCACATTTATAGAAATAAGTGATTCTGTATCAGTGCTCCCAAAACCTTCTCTGAGTGCTACCCTAAAAGCAGCTGACCGCTCTTTATTTTTTTATTTTTTCGACCACTCTTTAATATTAATGGCCAGACAGAATGTATGGACAGACCACAGCAATTAAAAGAATGTTACCCCAACCATACCCGGCAGTTCATTTCTAACATTGGTGAAATGTTTTGGAAGCAGAACAGGGAACTCTTGTCTGGTGTTAACGCTATAGGTCTGTAGAGACTTAATTATCAGTGTAGCTACTTGGAAAGTCACACCTTATATAGAATATTAGTGAAACTAAACAGGGAATGGGGCTGTGACAGAATTCATTGAGGCCATATTGTACATCAAAAACCATGAGCTTTGAAGTCAGAAAAACCTGGCTTGAATTCCTGGTTGTGTGACTTGTTATGCAATGTCTAGAAGCCTCAGTGTTCTTTCCTAGAAAACGGGAGTACTTACATATATCTCAGGCAGTAGTTCAATGACCAAATTGAGAGAATAAATGTAAACACAGTTAGGGCCATGTATGTTTCCTTGGCCTTTCACTAGCCATCATTTGAGAAGATCTGTCTTTGAAACTTATCTTCACCAAGGGAAATTACTTACTGTTTGAGTTAATTTGTTTCTTTTTTAGATAGGCACTCAGGCACAGAGAGTTAGTTACTCATCATTCTCAGTTCGTTGGACACTATTGTCATTGGTCCATGTGAGTCTCTTCTCATTGTCTTTATTCACTTTTATCCCTCAGTAACTCAGTTCCATTACTCTTGGTTCCCATAGGTGAATATTTTAATGTGTTTTGATGTGTATCCTTTTATTTGTATACATTCTTGTAGAACATGCATTATTACTTTGTATGTAGTTCTAATTTATATAAATTATATTGCACAATATATCTCATCATTTTATCTTTTCTACTCGATACTGTTTTAAAATTTCTACCTGTGTTCTGTGTGTGGAAGTCTACATTTCATTGCACTGTATGCCTCCACTACATTGTGCCTCTCTGTTCCCCCAGTTATGGACACAGGAATTGCCTTCAATTCTCCTATTGGACTGGCAGAAATTAGAGAACTGAACAATTCCATGTGATAGGGATTTAGAACCCTCAAGCACTACTGGTGGGAGGATACACGGGTATGCCCACTCTGGAGAGGGGTGTGTGTGTGTGTGTGTGTGTGTGTACACCTGCACACATGCATCAGCAGATACAGATATAGTTTATAGGGGGCATAGAAATATATACAGACATTTCTCCAAAGAACACATCCAAATGGCCAACAGACACACATGAAAAAGTGCTCAACATCGCTCGGCATCAGGGAAATCCAAATCAAAAGCTCAATGAGATACCACCTCACACCAGTGAGAATGGCTAAAATTAACAAGTCAGGAAACGACAGATGTTGGCGGGGATGCAGAGAAAGGGGAACCCTCCTACACTGTTGGTGGGAATGCAAGCTGGTGCAGCCACTCTGGAAAACAGTATGGAAGTTCCTCAAAAAGTTGAAATAGAGTTACCTTATGACCCAGCAATTGCACTACTGGGTATTTACCCCAAAGATACAAAGGTAGTGATCCGAAGGGGTACGTGCATCCCGATGTTTATAGCAGCAATGTCCACAATAGTCAAACTATGGAAAGAGCCCAGATGTCCATCAACAGATGAATGGTTAAAAAAAGATGTGGTATATATATATATGTATATGTATATATACACAATGGAATACTACTCAGCCATCAAAAAAATGAAATCTTACCATTTGCAATGATGTGGATGGAACTAGAGGGTATTATGCTAAGCAAAATAAGTCAATCAGAGAAAGACAGTTATCATATGATCTCACTCATATGTGGAATTTAAGAAACAAAACAGAGGATCATAAGGGAAGAGAAGGAAATATAAAACAAGAAAAATCAGAGAGGGAAACAAACCATGAGACACTCCTAATCATACAAAACAAACTAAGAGTTGCTGGAGGCGAGCAGGGTGCAGTGATGAGATAACTGGGTGATGGACATTAAGAAGGGCACGTGATATAATGAGCACTGGGTATTACATAAGACTGATGAATCACTGGACTGTACCTTTGAAACTAATAATACACTATTTGTTAATTAATTGAATTTAAATTAAAAAATTATATATATATTTTTTTAAAGATTTATTTATTTATTTATTTATTTGAGAGAGAGAGAATGAGAGACAGAGAGCATGAGAGGGAGGAGGGTCAGAGGGAGAAGCAGACTCCCTGCTGAGCAGGGAGCCCGATGCGGGACTCGATCCCGGGACTCCAGGATCATGACCTGAGCCGAAGGCAGTCGCTTAACCAACTGAGCCACCCAGGCGCCCATAAAAATCATATATATTTAAAGTGTAAAAAAAAAAACGTAATATTTTAAGTTCGTTCAGTGCTTGTAAATGTTTTCCAAGGTTACTGAAAAACAGTATAGCTTTCCATTCCTTTGTTTATAATCACCATCTTACTATAGACATTGCTCCATGAAATCATAACAACAACAAAAAAGAAATCTATACATATGCATGCACATACATATGCTATGACCCAGCAAATGTTCTGAAGTCTGGGCAGTATAAGTTCATAGAATTCCAGTCTCTGCAGTATAGGAATGCAAATTAAGAGGAGGCATGAGCAAATGCTGCATGTCAATTCACCATTCTGCCATAGTCCTGTAATGTGTATTATGGAATACCCAAAGCCCTCCATGTTCCTTCTGGTGAGATTAAAGCAGGACTTTCTAATTCTTCTTTGGCCATAGACCCCTTTGACAACCTGGGAAAGCCCATGAAACCCTTTTCAGGATGTCATTGTAAAAGGCATAAAATAAAATTTATGTGATTACAAAGGAAACCAATCATATTGAAATTAAGTTATAAAATATTAAAACATTGTATTATAATTATCTATATGGTCTTATTAATGGATTAAATGACAAAATCTAGTATTATGTCTAATAAATAATTGTCATAATTTTGAAGGAGCAATGAATGTAAAAGGCTATTTTAGGATATCTGCAATAACTATAATGTGATAAGAAAATATCTGTAATTAAGTTGTGACAAAGTCACAGGTACTGCTGATACTATGGTAATTTTCCATATTTATCAATAAAGAAAATTCTCTGAATGCCAGGTTAAGAAACCTTAGTTTAAGGAAAGAAAATGGGCTGAGCCGTGGTCCTTACTGGCCTCTTGACAACACCCATTTGTTGTCAGTAGTACTGGTCTTCTGCTTGGGTCAGGAATATACATTTGACCTCTAAAAAAAATTCAGCATTGGGGTGCCTTGGATGGCTCAGTTGGTTAAGCTTCCAACTCTTGGTTTCAGCTCTAGTTGTGATCTCATGGGTAGTGAGATCAAGCCCTGTGTCGGGCTCCCTGCTCAGTGAGAAGTCTGTTTGAAGATTCTCTCCCTCTGTCCCTCCCCCCACTCATGCTCTCTCTCTCTTTCTCTCTCAAATAAATAAAAATAAATTTAAAAAAAAGATTCAACATTGGAAGGAACAATATCCTTTCCTATATATCTGGTTGTTTGAAGATGGAGAAACACAAGGTCAAGGGTGACTAGCCACAGAGGTTTGTTTCATCAATATGCCATTCCAACAAGGTCTTTGTCCTGCTCTGCTATTATTCTATGGACACTGGTGGCTGTCAATCCCTGAAGGGAAGGTGTAGTCAATGATTGTCCCTCCTGAGTGAGTGTGTGGGCTGAACATTTGGTGAAGAGGCAAGAGCAGAACTGAACATGTTCCAAACTCTCCTCCCTCTGCCCACTCTGTCCACCCTTGCTCCAGACCACAGCACAGCCCCTCCGTTTGGTCTTCCATAGACATCCTCCAGCTCACAAGAACCTTCAGGTTCCCCAAGAGCCCCTGACAGTTCTGCTGTTTATTCATTAGATCCACTCTCCTTTCTTGTTTCACTGTTTCTCCAGGGTTTATTTTGAGGAGAAGAAACCAACAGTTCTTGCTAGTTCATCTTCTTGATAGAACATACTAGTTTCACTGTTTGAAACATAGGAGTTTAATGTTATCTTTATATGATTATCTTGAGAATGCAATGAGGCAGTGTGACATATTTAGGACAGCTGCTGGACCATAGTAGGTCACATCTTCACTACTCATACATTGTTCGTCCATGCAATATGCCAATGGTGGCCTAATTTGTTAGTGTCCTCCATTGGGAGTGAAGCACACAGCAGAGGTCATTCCCTCTGAAGTAGTGGCTCTCAACCTTGGCCATAGATGAGAATCACCAAGGAGCTTGTGAAAGTCTATATGCTCAGGCCACACCCCTGTCCATTTACATTGGGATCTCTCAGGGAGGGACTTAAGCATTTGCACTTTTTAAAGCTTCTCAGATGGGGCTCCTGGGTGGCTCAGTCAGTTAAGCGGCTGCCTTTGGTCCAGGTCATGATCTCAGGGGCATGGGATCGAGCCCCACATTGGGTTGGGTTCCCTGTTCAGCGGGGAGCCTGATTTTCCCTCTCCCTCTGTTGCTCCCCTTAATTGTGCTCTCTCACTCTCTCTGTCAAATAAATAAATAAAATCTTAAAAAAAAATAAAGTTTCTCAGATGATTCCAATGTGCAGTCAAACTTTGGAATCTCTGAATGAGATTCTTAACTTGGAAATCATTCCCTTTCCTTTATACTCTGGGTGGTCATTGAGAAGAATAAAATTTCTAGGTGAGATATTCAATTTCTAAATAAAGTCAACAACCTTAATGTGTTATGCACACCTACTCAACACACATATACATTGTATGTGTGATAAAGCAAATATTAAAAGCACTCAGGGGTGGGATGGATTTGAGGAGGAAGAGGAGACACTATGACAATTCTGGACTATAGATAATTTTTTCAGCGGTAAAAGGACATATTCTCTGTGAGTATAAAATTCTCAAAGTTAGTAAGCAGAGCCCTTTGGAAAAGGATATATTTACTTGAACTTCATAGGAAGAATTTAGTAATATTCCCTGAGGTGATCACGTCATTATTATTTATAAAGTTTGTCTCTGTAGTGTTAGGTCTGCAGGAGATTTGACCTGGTGAAACGTATGGTTCTGTGTTATATGAGTCGTCAGTAGTTCTTCTGGCTCTATATAATTTGAAATGAACCAGGTTTGGAATATATTATCTAGAGTTATTATAAACTCTAGTGTTTTAAAGTTGCCTGCCAATTCAGAGTTATATCTGTGTGTTTTTTCCATGGAGTAAGGCGTGGAAGTGGGGGAGAAAGACTTGGCAAAAAGGACCCTTCATTGGGAAGTCAGCGAGCACAGATGGCCCTGACAGTTGGGGGTGAGGAATTGCGAGCTATAGAAAACATCATAGCTGAAGACAGATTATGAACTTCCCCTAGAAAATGTTGTCTGAGCGAGAGTTAATGGAAGCTTAGGAAGTTACATTGAATGGAAAAATGGCAAAGACAAATACACATAAAGCTTCACATCCAGCTTCTCAAGGTGACATTTTGAAACCCTTAAAACTACCATAGATGATCCAATGGAATACTGGAATTCTGCTCCTAGTGGTGTGATTCTTATGTTTTCTTTCAATTTTAACAATGCCTTCTAATTGCCACTCAGTGTAACATCTAGCCAGCAGCTGAAGAGCAGATTACCAGCATTAAAATGCTGAAAAGAAGAGCACACAAAAGGATAAAAATTATCTTTATGGTTGCTCCGAAGAAAAAATCTGAAGAAGGTAAAGCATGTCTGCATACCCTTCTCTTCACAACATCAGTATTAAAATCACAGTGACCTATCTGCCAGAGTCTCTGAGTCAGTGTTCAATTTGGAACAGACTCTTTTTTCTCCCCCCATCCCCAATCAAATTTATCTCTCCTTGTCCTGTTCCCTCGGATTCTACTCTGCTAAATGACAGTTAATTTGACAAATGACTCCTTACTAGTAGATTGAGTGTTAATGTAGTCATTAAAAAGTAATAACAAGCATTTATTGAATGCTTTCTATATGTCAGGAAATGTATTAAAAGTGTGCACATATATTATCTCCAACCAAGTTAACATTTTCATTTTGAAAGGTATCTAATGATTTAACTCAAGAAAATGGCCCAAATGGCAGCCCTTTGGGCTCCTAGCAGGGGAGAAAGGGTGTATTTATTGGCTAGAAAACATGATGGAGCTTCTCAAATCACATCTGGTGGTCTATCATCTCTTTCTTCTATAGCAAGATATTTATTAGAAAGCATATAAAATATGAGTCAGAAGCCCTAGATTAGAGATGAATAGCTTTTATAGACCATGATCTTTAGCCATCGCTTACATTCTCTGACCCTGTTTCCTCATCAATAAAAGCAGGGTTATCAATAAGACCTTTACGGTTGTTGGTGGTGATTGATCTCACTCTCTATTTATTTATAATTTTAAATGATTCATACATATCTTAGTTATGGGGGTGTTTGCTACAAATGAGGCTCCAGTCTGTTTTTAGGACCCCGAAGGCCAGTTTTGGGATTTCTATGGACATCTTTTCACTACAGTATTTTGGAAGTTTTAATCCATCAAGGACTTCATCTTATTTAAGCAAGTCATACTAGAATGTTTGTCACGATCATTGTGGATTACAATTTAGTTGTTGAATGGTTGATACCACCTTGAGGGGGCTCTTCCTAATGAAGTGCTATAATATCTTGTGGACTACTTTAATTCCTTGCTCAGTATGTATATGTTTCTAGGCCATGTGGGTTTCTGATAAGTCTTAGTAAAAGTTTAGATATATGAGCATAATAATTTTTACTTAAGCTTAAAACCGTATCAAACAGTAGCTGCTAAATTATTAATTGTGCTAGTGTTACCCAAGCACTTTCAAAAGGACTGCGTAAAATTATTATTATGTTTTATTATGCCAGAACTTACAAATTTATTCTGGTTTGGCAAAAAGTAGGCAGCAATCCTTTGGGAAATTTGATTCATTTGGGAAATAAATAAAAATGGAATAAGGATTTTTCTCTTTAATTTCAAGATGTTTTGCTTGTCTGGTTAGGAAATTTTGCTCATTAATCTGATAGGTCCGTGTTAAAGGAAATGAAATCTGCTCTGGATCATTTTTATCGTCACATATTTAGTAAGAGAAGTGGTTGATATTTCTCACTAGGTTGTTAGTAATGATAGTATGAGAGAGAGATTATTTTTTCGTGTATATCAATTTCTTATACAGGCTTGGAAGATATTCTCAGTATGGCTGGATCTGTATTCTAGCTTTGATTGCTAGCTCTTCCCACTCTCCATCTCTCATGCCATGCATTCTGCACCAAAGTAGGCAACTTGCTCTGCTTCCTTTCCTAGAAGACGTGTGAACAGCCCTGAGGTTGTGTTATACTTACCCTTTCATCCACATCATCTTGCTCATACCCTGCATCACAACATTCAGAATGATCTGTGGTTCTGACAGCACAGTTCCTCTGCTCTCCATCTTTACCTGAAAAAATGCTACCCAAGTGTCAAGGTTCTTCTTAAAATTCATCTTTCAGTTTTTTTAGAGCCAAGCTTGATCTTTCCAAATGCTGGTCTTAATTAGTGTATTTTCTATTTTCATGATAAGATACTGAGAATATTAGTAAACTTAGTAAGTTGTGAATTCTTTGAGAATAAATATAGTGACATATGCTAGCATGGTTCCTGACTGCACTGTTGCACTCCAGTGAATTTCCAGGAGTGGTGCTGGATGGCATAAATTTTCAAGGGAAACAGCGAGAGTTGCCATCTGTTGGCCACTGCATGAACTACAAGCTGGAGGTAGTTCATAATTTCCTTATTAGGTCACACTATATTCTTTTCAATGAGGTCACACTTTGTGAAACTGGGTTTGTGATGATTGTGGTGGTAAAAAAATACAAAAAAATTGGGGCGCCTGGGTTGAGTGTCCGACTCTTGGTTTTGGCTCCGGTCAGGATCTCAGGGTCCTGGGATCAAGCCCCATGCCGGCTCCGTGCTCAGTGGGGAGTCTCCCTAAAGAGTCTTTCCCTCTGCTCCTCCCCCCATTTACTCATGTGTCCATGCTGTGTACTCTCTCTCTCTCTCTCAAATAAATAAAATAAAACTTTGAAAAAAAAATTAATGTGGGGTATTAATACCTTTAGTTCTATAAGAGTAGCGGTGTATTCTGATCCTAATATCTGAGAATCTGTGCTGAGTTCAACAGGCATATACATCCTATTAGTAAATACAAATAAAGTTTAAAAATATTATGTTTTCTTTCAATGTTGTTTATTATTTTTCAAATGGCTATTAACTTGTTATGATATAATAGTTAATACATTGGTAGGACCTAATTACTTAATACATGAAACTTTCAGTTATTTCTTTCTTCTCCCTGAGTGCGTGCTGTGAAAAAAACCTAATGAGACACCAAGGATGCTGTGAACCAAGAAAGTTTGGGAACCTCTGGTGTATTCCATGTTTGTAATTTTTCAGTACCTATAGTGCCTTATATAGTAGATATTCAATCAACTTTTAGGCCCATGACATAGTCATGAGTTTACTTAAATAGAATTTTACTCCTGCTTGACATGAATAAAACATATGGAAGATTTCAAAATGAGAAAACAGCAAGCATCAAACACCACACACATGCATGGGTCCATGCTAGGTACATTAGTTGTGAAATGTAGTAAGAATTTTCCCTCATAGAGTTCTCCAAATTCAGGTCATTATTAAATGATCTTTTCATGTCACTTCTCTTAATAAAAAGATTTTTCCATCTATCCAGACTCTTCAATGTCTGAGAAGATAAAAGAAAAAAGAAGATATTTGATCTAAGAGCAGATGCATGGCATAGAAAAGATTTCATTAGTAAAGGTAAAGACAGCATTAGTCCGAGCATAGGCAGTTGATGTCGTCAATGAGGGCCACCCAATAGGGCTGCTATAGGTTTGATTTTAAGGGAATCTTGAGGAAAACTGCCTCCACTAAGTCATAGTATTGATTACCCTTTATTTATCATCAAATACCAGGTAAATTATACCCACAAAATATCCACACATACTATTACAGTGCAAAGTACATTGATGAGTTACCCCCCAGAAGTTTCTTATATTTAGCACAAATAATTTCCAGAAGAATCTGTGTGTGTACAATGAATTAAATATACAGGGGCAGAGGAATTTCTTATTCTCTGGGATGGGAAAATTCCCATGTCTGAGGCACTTGTGAGAAAGGACAATCCAGAGCATGGTGTCATGGGAGATTAGACTGAATAGCCAAGATGAGTGGATAGTGTCATGGACAGATGGGCAGAAGAAAGTAGAGAGGAGCCAGGAAGAGGACGAGAGAACACAAAATCACACTTCACAGATTTTACAGTTTTGCCTCAGGCCAGCCCTGGAGCTACCAGACAGTTTGATTGTCATTTAAAATCTGAATTCCTAGTTTGTTTAAAAGAATGTGAACCTTAAAATACATCCTTACCTTCCTTTGCAATGGTTTCTGGGGGCATATCGGGCAAATGAAAGCTTTCTTGCACATAACTTCTTGAAGTCATCCAATATTAAAACTTTGTAGAATCTAATATTTTCTGTTATTGCTCAAAAAATATCCGTTGCCCCTGTATCATTTTGTTTTAATGAATTATGAAATTTTAATCAAGAAAAGGGAAAGAGAAAAGAGGGAGTTGTTGCATCTCTTAGGAAAAACGATTTGGGTAGTGAATGTGCTATTTTGACTATTGTTGCATGAGTTAATTTTGAAGTTGGAAGCAGTTACGTGTGTGGTTGATTCTTTTTGAATAACCCAAATAAGGCTGTTAGGTGCTATAGTCAGTTAACAATGGGCTTATTGTTATTAAGAAAATTTATCTAAAACCTGGAAATAAAGCAAAAAGTCCATGTCCTTTCAATGTTAAATTGGGATATTGTTTAACAGGCTCACACACGGTTTATTTAATCATTTGGGGAATGCACATTTGTTTGACTTTGCTATTTACTCTTTGGTTGGAGTCCAGACACTAAGAAGTAACATGATAACTTGAGGATGTCTTCCAGTAAAAGAGATAATCTCAAAGGTTATAGTTTTATTGCTCTATAAGGCATTAATTAATTTTTGTATCTATTACCAAACTAATTTCAGTGTTCCTTTGACTGATTTACTATATATATACATCAGCATTCCTAAGATGCTTCAAACCACCATTATCATCTTACTGGTTCTTTCTTTAATTAATAAGTTGAATAAAACATTAAGGGCATAGTTATTCTATGTTTGTATGAGAGTCATGTTTTTAACTTTTTGAGAATTATACTGGGATACCAATTGGATGGATAACCTTTGCAACATTCTCTGACCCACCTTTTTAAATAAATCAGATCTCACATTATTAGCTGTTTAGAATTCCAGACAGGCTTAAACTGTAATTTGGACGAGGAAGAAGTACTCATTAGAAAAACTGCCTATGCAATTCAAATTATTCATGTGTGTTGACCATATGTTTTCAGGCCAGAAACGATGCCTTTTAACTGGAATATATGTTGTATCCCTAAAGCAGACATCACATTATCTTGGCACTAAATGAAGCATATCAAGGGGATGGAAATGGTAGGGAATGAAACTGATAATTGCTGAGTGCCTACCGCACTCCAAACAGTTGTTATTCATGCTCTAGTTTAACTTTTAAAATGGCCCTCTATGGTGAGATTATTATCCCACTGCATAGACGAGAAAATGAAATTCAAAGAGGGAAATTTGCTTGGCTAGATGACATCCTATGGGTCAAACCCAGGTTTGTCTGATGCTAAAGTTATGTTCTTTCTACTGCTGTGGAACTGGATCTGAGCATTATTCATGACATGAGCTAGACACTATGAGATCAGTAAGAATACTCAATGACTCAATGAAATCATCACTTTTTCCCCCTTTGCAAGCAATCAGAAATTTTGGTCAAGAATTTATAAGGATATATTCTTTTTTTCTTTTTTTCCCTTTATTTATTTGAGAGAGAGAGAGAGAGAGAGAGGGGGAGCAGAAGGAGAGGGACAGGCAGACTCTGCACTGAGTACGGATGCAGGACTTGATCTCAAGACCCTGAGATCATGACCTGAGCTGAAATCGAGAGTCAGATGCTTAACCAACTGAGCCACCCAGGCGCTCCTATAAGGATATTTTCAGTACTGTGCCACCAATAACTGCCAGAGTTGATAATACATAAAACTAGCATGAGTGGACAAATGAAGTGAATGAAGGAAAATCATTGGATAATTTTGAGGCAAGAGCTTCTTTATAATGAAGTATTTTATAGCGGGTTTCAGCTTTCTAATATTAAAGACTCTCTTCTAGTCATCCAATTTGGGGAACTTCTCATCATGTTTATTTTTGGTGGTGTTAGTGCTGGGTCCCATTATGAAATTCGAAGACATGAATCCCCTCTACTTCTGCCTCAGAGTATCTGTGGGTGGACACTTGCTGATTTTGGCCAGGTCAGTATGTCTCTCTTTCCTGAGATTCTGAAACTTTCCATAGATGGATGTAAATATATGGAGGGGCAATAAGAGGTCAATCTCATGGCAGTGGCCAACGACCTGCGTGGACCAAACTATTTCTGCGGAAGGACGTTTTCTATGGCTGTGACTAGGCTCATCTTTTGGAATTCCCTGGATGTGGCTAAGACAGCTAACACACCCACAGCAACTGCCCTCCTCTTACTCATTTTGTTCAAGTGTAAGCTGGGCACATGACTGACAATTACAGACTTAAATTTCCATCCTTGCTTATAACTAGGTGTGATCAAATGTTTCAGACAGTGGGATGTGAGCAGAAGTGAGGAGTTTAAACCCCAGATCATTTCCTTGCCTTTGCTCTCCTTTCTTTGTCCATTTCTGCAGACTTAAATGAGGTCATTGTAGCAATGAAAGTCTGACCTTGCAAAAAAGGACAATATCTTTGGGGATGGCTGAGGAACAACATGGAAGGGACCTGTACCCCTGATTGATGTTGTGGAAAGGACTACCCCAACTTTATGGACTAGCCTGATTCATATGTAAGGAAGAAATTAAGGCCAGCAAGCATACTCCACAGTATTTGGGTATTTCTTTTTTATAGCAGCTGAGTCTCCACTCTACCTAATTAATACATTTAGATTCTTCCCATTATGTTTTATGCTTGACCCTTGAGGCTCCATCACTTCTGTATATTTCCAATATCCCTCTAGTGAAGTCTCTTTAGATTAATATATTCAAATTTGTTTTTTGTTGCTTGCTGCTAAGAACTCTAACCTGTATGATTTCTATTGTAATATCACTTAGAGAACTTTTTAGTTTCTTCTGAAGCCTCAGCTACAGTAATCAGGGCTCTTTGCTGATTGTTTTCAGTACACCAATGCCAGAACACTAAGCTCTCTCTCAACAGACCTGCATTTACTATGAGTTTAATAAACATGTGGACAGCTGTCATCATCATGCTTCATAGCTCTCAAGAAAACTGTTAAAAAGTTGGCACAAACCACCATGAATACCCTGAGTTGAACTGTTGGAAAAGGTTAGGTGAACAATATGCTGAGTCCATCAGCATCTCAGGGACCAGTCTTGAGTTTCTGGTCTCCACTGGTTAACCCTGTACCTGATACAGAGTTGATGTCTAGGGAATATATGCTGAATTATTTATTGAATCTGTCATTGCATTATCAGCAATAGGAGGAAATAAATCCCCCTGAGTTTTTAATTAGGCAGCTTATCAGAAGTTATTTTAAAAATCCACATGTCAACATAGATAAAGACATAAAAGCAGAAATAATGGATTCTCTCTGTACCTATATTTTCTGCATTTCTTTAGCAGGACTACTCCTTAGGCTGGGTGTCTTCATCCTTCTCTAGGGTGCTCTCTGCCCCAAAAGGCTGACCTTCTGGTCCACATTGATAGGGCTCCTGGGTCCTCTGCTTCCTATTTACTTCCCATTCTTCAGAGGGCAGACTTGGGGGACAGAGAAGTGAGTGAGAAAAGTGAGAGGTTTCTTACCTGAAGGACATGCTCCTTTTAAGGGTTCCAACTCT
This sequence comes from Neomonachus schauinslandi, assembly GCF_002201575.2. NCBI lineage: Eukaryota > Metazoa > Chordata > Mammalia > Carnivora > Phocidae > Neomonachus > Neomonachus schauinslandi. The sequence continues at coordinate 15,538,139 of NC_058411.1, forward strand.
TCATAAACATCTCTCCATCAGGGGCTGGGTGACTGCTCCCTTAACTCACCTCTTAGGACCTAGGACTGGTGGCAGCTCAGATACTATTAGACCTGCACAAGGCACTATCCCTTTGATTCCCCTACAACCACAGTCTTATAATAATCATTTTGTAGATAAACCTTCTTTGAGTTATTCTAATTTTTGTGTATGTTATTGTTTCCTTTTGGATCCCTGGTTGATACTCTTTTTATTCCAAATTTGGAATGATAGTGTTCAGTTAGCTAGGATGTAAACTAACAAAGATACCCAACATGCAATGGCTTAAAAAATATTGGAACTTATTTCTCCTTCATGTTGCAATCAGAGGAAAGTGGGCAGTGTAGGCCTGGAAAGAAGCTCTGTGTTCCCTGACACACGTCTTCTACTGGGTAGATGGATCCAAGTGAGTGCCCTGGTCTCACTGTCTCCCAGCCAGCAGTAGTGAGGGAAAACAACCAGGGGAGCTCGTACTCTATCCTTTGAAGAGTAAGACCCCAGGATGGAGCACATAATACTCACATTGCATGAGCATTACCTTAGCATCATGGCTGCAGTTAGGTGACAGAAAGGCTGGGAAATTCAATCTTCCTTTGGGCAACATGTGCCCTGCTGACATTCTGTTACTATGGAAGCAGAGGAAATTGTTCTGGGGAGGGGACTAAATTAAGTCCAAAGGCTCATTTTATTTCAAGAGGAGGCAGTCAGACACTGACTATACCCCAGGGACACAATATTCAGTGAGATGCTTCTTCTTTTCAATGAATAATGACCTAGTTATAGAAACAGGCACTAAGATAACTTCAACCCAGTATATGGGACAAGAGAAGGGTGTGGGGCAAGTGCTACAGGAGCATGGGGAGGACAGTTAACCCGGGTTTATGGTTCCATAAAGGCAAAAAAAAAAGCAGTATTTGAGCTGTGCTTGAGACCAGGATCACAAACTGTTGCTTTGTTGCCAAATTAATCACCAGTGAAGTTGCCAGTCCTTCCATGGAGAGGAATCCATGACAATGTAAAGGTTGGCCTGCTCCTGTTGTAAAGCTCCTGCTCTCTGATGAAAACTGACCTAAGTGGCTCTTTCTGCACGATGTGGCCATAACTTTTGCGCCACCGCACAAAGGAAACGCACTCACTTAATCCTGAGCTTTACTGATTTACCCTGAGGTCATGGCCTGAGTCAGTAGAAACCAGAGGTGGCCTGAATGGAAAGAGAATTATTTTCAGGTTTGGCATCCTCTGTGCAGCCAGAGAACAACCTAGTATGGGAACAACCCAACTCTTCCTCGCCTCCTTTTGAGAAAGTCAGGGGCTCTTGGGCCAACCTGCACAACAAAGTACGTTGAGCTGTTGTTCTCATTCTCCCTGTGCATTCCAAAAGCAGAATATCTGGGACCTAGAATGACCATGTATCTTAGAAAGGAACAGTGACCTTCATTCATTCAAATATATTTATCAAATGTCTGCTACATACCATCATGAGAGAAGCTGAGGAGTTTCTCTTAATCCCTTATGTCCTTATAATAAATCTTGATTTATATAAGGATAATTGTCCATATCTCTTCTTTGCCTTTAGAAAATGAACTTCTATATCCTTTCAGATCTATTTCTATAAACAGAACTATTAGAGGCTGATTTTCAAACTGGGCTCTGTTGACCCTGAGACTCAAAGAATCTCCTCCAGGACCATGGCAGAAGGGGAGGGTGAGACGGAGTGGGTGCAGCTCTGGATCTCCCAAGCCCACTCTGCTGGGGGCACTTCACTTTCACTGGTATTACAGATTAGGATTCCATATCACCTTTCTTAAACAAAATAGAAAATATAGGGTTGGGGATATAGACAGAGTTCTTGCAAGTCACTGACTGTTTTTTTACAGCTGCATTTGGACTGTTCTGAGTTTTGCTCCCCCTATAAGGGCCAAGACTCCCCATATTAAGTTTTCAGACTCCTTTGCCAATGGACTTCAGGATGGGTTTAGCTAGCTGGGGCTCTGCAGTGGGGAGAGCATGGGAGATCAGGAGAGAAGTCACTCCAGCAGCAGTGATGGTGATGGAAGCCATGCAGAGAGTGGCAGGGGGGTGACAGTATGACAATAGCAGTAATCTGATTGCACAGGCTCCTGGGTTCCACAGAGGCATCTCATATCCTCCCGTGGAAAGTCCCTTGGTGGAAACTGATCCTGGGGTCTCAGTAATGTGTTCTACTATTTTGCATCGCTAGCCTATAACTATAACCAATACCTGTATTTAATCCTCTCTGTTGGAAATACCTGTAGTGGTTTCTGTTTTCCTATTTGGATCCTGACATAGTCAAACAGAGTGGGTACGTATTGGTTGTTCAAACAAATACAAAAATAAAAAAGAATTGAAAACAGCTACTATAAAACAATGTCACTCAATCAGGGTTTCTTCAAACACTGCTGGATTTTAATCTGTTATGACAAATGGAGGAAGATAAAAGCTAGTGCCTTGAGCATTGGGCATGATGGAAAGCTTATATTTTAGACTCAGCTGCCCCTCCACTGATGGTTCATAGTCCCTGGGAGGGACCCATATATTTAAACATGCATGTCTGCAGATCTACACTGGACAGGGAGTAATAATTTTGCCAGTACAACTGCTGGTCTAGACACCACTCACATATAAAGACACTCTCAGAAATGGATTTCTCTGACTGGCCATTGGATTATTCACTGTATGAATGAGGAGAAAGGTGGAGGAATGTTCTGTGTGCCCAGGAAACTGTGGTGGGTTATGTCCCTTTAAAATACATGTATCTGCCCACCATAGTGATTTAAGATTGAGCTTACCCAAATTGGATCCACCAGCCCCATGTCCCCATGACCAAACTCCATCGAAGGTATAATCATCTACTGATTGTTCTCCCTGCTCCAACACAACAAGATGCCATGGGTATATTTATCAAAATTAGAGCATGTTTAGGTAGCCCTTGGAAATAAAATTGAACTGAATTAGAAGTAGGTGAGATAAGCACGAAGTCCGTCAGAGGCCAAATTCGTACAAAGGAGAAACAAGAGGTGCGGGGCGTGACCATGTAAAGTCTGACACTAAAAGCTGAGGTAATTGAAATACAGTTGATCACAAAATAATGGAGTTCATCAGCCTAAGAAAAGAGAAGAGAAGGGCCAGAGCTGAAAGGATAAAATAACGATGAAAAGCAGAGTTAGACCAACACCAGGGGTCAGTGAATAAGTTCTAATGGACTCAGAAATGAGAGCTAACAGGAGTTCAGCTTCTCTGAAGCCTTCTGAAAGGTATATTAATTCAAAACTGAGATGAAAGAGAAACCAATAGTCCCAAAGTGTAAGGAAAATAATGAAATATCAATATGTGTGTGGCAAGAAAGTTTTAAGAGTCTGAAAATGGACAGGCCATCAAGATACAATGGGAAAAATTACGGAGAAACAAATAGCATCTGAGAAGCAGGGGAGAGGTGAGGGGTTATGTCTGAGAGTTTCATAAAGAAGAACAAAAAAAAAAGTTGTGATAGATGGAAGGCAAGATCTAGAAAAGTGCAGTTTCATTTTCTTTCTGACAGTAAAATCCTGCAAATTTCCACAAACAAGGCGGGGCCCGGTATTCCAGCATTCTTATTGGGGACATTTCTCTCACTTGGTTAATGGATGACAGTGCCCCAAACAGGAACACTTTTGAGAGTAAAATGGGCTGCTATCCATAACTACACTGGATGACAGGCATAAACAGGAATGGTCCCATGTCACTAGGATGTCTGGTCATTCCACTTCTGGGGAGAAGTACACACCAGAATGGTTACAGTGAAAATGGTTAATGTAGAATATGGACAGAACCATGGAAATGTGGGTCCAAAAAAACAAACAAAAACAAATGGCAGATCTGTTCTGTTCTACCTTTTCCTTCTAGCATAGTGAATGCAAATGGTATCAAGTCGAAAAGCTCAGCCTTCCCAGGATGTGGGAAGGGAATACCAACTCCTTTTAATTCTGGAGCAGCTAGTTGGACCAAGTAATACTGAAGGCCCAGCCAACAGTCATGGTGATGAAGAAGGTTAAGGCTAGGTGTCAATAGCTAATGCTTGAAAGAATAAACAAGGATAAGGACCAAGAGGAAAGTGAGAACAAATTGAGAGAAAGACAACCTGACAGCATGCCCTTTGGTACTATTAATTGACCCAAAGGTGTCTTGGGGATTAGGAAGACATGCTTCTGAAACTCCTTTATTTGGCAAATATTTGAGGAGAGCTTACTATGTGTGAGATAATGAGCTACAAGTACAGAAATGTTGCTCTCACCTCAGAGCTCTGGTCATCTGGCAGAGAAGGTGGATGTTTAACAAGTGTTATAAAAAGAAGCATGATGATAGTGATAGTAGTAAGTGTCATGGCGCATAGTGCAGGGGAAGGAGGCAGGAAAGGCTCCTGGAGGGAAGAGTGTCTTCTCTCTCTTTCTCCCACTCTGATTACCTATTCATCCCTTAATTATTTATTAACACTAAATTATTGGCTAAATAAGAATGAACTACGACCTGTATATGCATTCTTTAATCTTTAAGAACTCTGAAGAACAACTGCATGGGGGGCAGCCCAATTTGGAAAATCTGACAGTAGTTGGTAGAAAGGTCCTGATCATGATCAGCATGGGGCAAACTAGTGAATCCTGCTGAACTGTATCTTTGACCTGTCTTGCTTTAAAAGTTCCTACATTCTCCCACCTCTCAAAATTTCTACCTTAGTTATACTGACACTGCTTCCCAGTTTCATGGGGGCATCTCTGACTCTTCTTTGTTATTGGATACCCAGATTTCTACCCTATGTAGTCAGTCCTTCATGCTCTAGAGGTGTGCCCAACTCACCCCCTGTTCTTGTCCCTGCAAAATACTAGCTTCTGCTGGGTACCAGGCAGTATCACCAGAGAAAACATTGGTACATATTGATAGTTGCCAAAGTGAGGGTGGTGGGAGGCAGAATTTTAAAGATGTACCTCTAAGATGCCTGTCCCCCACATATTCAAACTCTAATCCAGGTGCTCTAAGGGGAATTTGCAGGTGGAATTAAGGTTATTAATTACTAACCAGTTGACCTTAAAATAAGGAGATTGTCCTGGATGATCAAGGTTGTCTCAGTGTAATCAGGGAAGAGAAAGGCAGAAGAATTTAAAAGATGTGGTAGAAGAGGGAGGCAGAGGAAAGACAAGGCAAAAGGGAAAATGTTTCCTATGTGCTTAGAAGCAGATTCTTCCCAGAGCCTCTTGATAAAAGCCCAACCTTTTGACACCTTGAGAGACTTGGGGCATAGAAACCAGCCAAGCCCACTGGAATTCCAACCTATAGAACTGTGAGGTAATGCACTTGTGTTGTTTTAAGCTGCTAAATTGTGGTAATTCATAGGGCAAAAATAGAAAAGTAATTCAGAGGGACAGATAGTAGATCAACATCTTCTTGAAGGCCACATCAACATCTTATTAATCCTGAATATTGATGCCCAGCATTCTTCTTAGTAGAGAGTAGGCACACAGACATGTTTAGAACTGAATACTCAAAGCACACAGAGGCAGAGAGAAAGGGTTAGCACCATGGAATCTGAAGCCTGTCTGCCTGGGATTATATCCCTGCTCTACCATTTTTAGACATGTGGCCTTACACAGGTTCCTTACCTCTCTGACTCAAATTCTTAATTTATAAAATGAGGATAAGTAATAGTACTTTAATCACAGGGTTGTTGTATCAATTAAGCTGTTTGTGTGTGTGTGTGGTGTATAATGAGCCTAGGATATAACAGGTAAAATATAAACACTAGCAATCATTTTAATACTATAACTGTGATAATTATCATGCTGTTCCTTTGTGTCCTGACCCCTGTTTGGCCATGCATCTAATCTATTTGAGGGCAGAGCTACTGTTCCTTTGTTCGCTGCCACATCATAAACACCGAGCCAAACACATGTACTAAGTTCTCAGTAATTACTTTTTCATGAATAAATGAATGGAAAATGAATAACATCATGTACAAACTACACAGACAGGCAAAGTCAGCAGAGAATGTTAGATGTGAAAGGTGTAGGAATTGACCTGACTGTGTTTTCCTGAAGCTATTTTTTTTGGGAAAAAAACTCTGATATAGGCTTGTTTTCTCATTTTTCTGTTCTGATAACTGTGCAGCATATTAAAAAAATTGATTTCAGGTCAAGTTGGTGAAGTAAGTTCACAATTTGATGTGTCTTGCTGCTCTAAACATAGAGAACCAATAGAAAAATAAAAAGGTATATGCAAAACACATAGGGAAACTTGAAAACACGATAAACACTCTCTGGTGCAGACACAGATCAGAAATAGAAAATATTTGGTGGTGGGAGTCCTGGGCAAGCTGTTTCCTGGGTCTAGAAGCCTGTAGTGGTGACTAGAGATCAGCGTCTGAGCATTCAGGAGAATTTAAAAGGCTCTTCTTGTGTTGGGGCCCAAACTAGGCTTATCCCTTGAATCTGAAAGATGGTTTGGGACAGTTCCCCCTCAGCCCATGACAGACATTGAAGAGGAACTGTGGAAGCTCATTGCTTAGGGCTATAACTTTATGGAAAGCTCTAACCTAGACACAGGGAAGGCACAGACATCATGACAGCCAGGACTTGAATCAGACTTGCCTCTTGTGTCCTTGATGTCCCTAATATTTCTGAGGCAGGAGCTCTGGCATGTCTCCATAAGATCTAAGTCCAAACATGGGCAGCTTCTGATAAGGAAGGAAGAGAGAAAAACAAAAAAATAGAAACAGTCCAACACAAAACTAAGAAAGCCAAGACCAGCAACAACAAAAAGAAAATAAAACCAACAATTAGAATGTAAATTCACTCCTGATGAGCTTAATGTTATATAGCACTGTCCAGGATGCTCAGGGAGATAAATGCAGGGATGACATTCATAAAACTAACAAGAAATTATGAAGCTAATTCAGGCCAATATAAAACTAGAAAAATAGTTATGAAAAACAACTATAAATCTTGGAATATTTAGACATTGAAATTATTAAAAAAAGACCTCAATATTGGCATAAGTCTCACTTTGACATAGATGGAGAATTAGGGAATTGGAAGCTAATGCTAAAGAACTCATCCAGAATGTAAGCAGGGGACAAAAAAAATTAAATACATGAAGAGCAGGAAGGAATAAGGATGTTCAATTGAGGAGCTCTAAATTACATCTAATTGAAGTTTTGAAGAAAAGTGGTAGATGAGATGAAGGAGAAGCCATGTTTGACAATATAAAAACCATGTATTTTCAGATTGAAGAGAGATGAAGTATGCTGATTCTGAGCAAGATAAATAATAAATAATCTACTAACACATTATAACAACCTCCCTGAACTCCAGTCCTGGGTATCTCACATCAAACAGTATGTGCATTCTCTAGGACAATCATTTCTCCATTCCTCACCTCAAGTCTCTAGTCTGATAACCTCTTTCCTCACATGCAATTCATTAGCTTCCTTCTCTTTTACTGAGAAAATATAATTCATCAGAACAGTTTTGTGTATTAATCACAAAATCTATCCCCTTATCCTGATCTGTACCCACACATTCTGCCTTCCCGCCTTTTGCAAGAAATGAGCCATCAGTACCCCCATCAAATTAACCTCCCCGTTTTGCCTCAGATCTCCTCTCTTCTTCAAGATGTCTTTGTTGCCAAAGTTCTCTCTCTTCAACACCATCATTCTTCTACTGAACCAGTCCAATCTGAATTCAACATGCTGCACTTTCTTCCTTCTTAAAATTACCCTCCCTTAAAGGAAATTAAAACACTGTGAGATGCTACTGCACAAGAATAGCTAAAACCCAGACAACACAGAATGTTCCCCTTCAGGCACATTCTGACCTCAGGACCTTTGCACTTGCTAGTTCCTCTGCCTAGAACACTCTTTCCCTAGATATCTGCATAGCTTAATCTTCTTTCTACTTTTTCAGATTTCTATCAGCCTTATCCTTTAGGCTTTCCCTGACCACAGGATATGAAAGTGTATCCCCATAATTCTTCATCTCTTTTACTTTGCTTTTTCTTAACACTTATCCATATCTACAATTTTATCTATTTATTCATTTGCTTATGGTTTCTCTCCCTATACTAAAATCCAAGTGCCATAAAAACAAGGCTTTAATATATTTTGTTTGCTGCTATAACCACAGAACCTAGAAAGTGGAGGGCATATGGAAGATACTCAGTAAATATTTTTTTTTAAATTGAGATATAATTGACATATGACATTGTGTATGTTTAAGGTGTATAATATGTTGATTTGATACCTTAATATATTGCAATATGATTATCACCATTAAAGTGAGACAGCAGAATATTAAAAATAAAGGGACAATCTTGAACTCTAACAGAAAAATTATCTTAAAAATAATAACCTTTCAGCACATCTCATGAATAACTATAGATGTGTGAATATAAAGGGGTAATAACTTCAAAATATTGAGGAAAATAACTATTAATGTAGAAATTACTTTATATGCAGTTATGTCCTGATTTTTGAGAGAGCAAAATGAAGACAAATTCAGAGATACAGAACTAAGAAGGTCTATCTTTACTAAGAGGCCAATTAAAAATATACTTTAGTAAAACAAAATATCAGGCCAGAGGGAAGACCCCAGGATACAAGAAATTAAGATAAGCATCATTTTTTTAAAAGTTAGTAAATTTGTTTAATAATTACAAAAATTGCACTAACTAGTTTTACAAATAATAATAATAATAACAATAGTAACAATAAAAACAAAGCTAAAGCACCAAAAACCAAACTAAAACAAGGGCCCATGGAAGAGGGAAACTTTATGAGCTATTAAACCACGCTTAAGTCTAGACTATATTTGAGAAATGGATAAAAATAACGACTAACTTTAGATTTTTGAGGGGGTAATTTAATAGATAAGTGTATTTTTATTTATTTATTTATTTTATTTTTTTAAAGATTTTATTTATTTATTTGAGAGAGAGAGAATGAGAGAAAGCACATGAGAGGGGGGAGGGTCAGAGGGAGAAGCAGACTCCCCGCTGAGCGGGGAGCCGGATGAGGGACTCGATCCCGGGACTCCAGGACCATGACCTGAGCTGAAGGCAGTCGCTTAACCAACTGAGCCACCCAGGCACCCTAGATAAGTGTATTTTTAAAGACTACTAATGGTAGCATTAAAGAAAAGGAATATTGTTTATAGCCTCCCAATGAGCAAATGAGGAAAAAGGGTGGGTGACCAGAACTTTATTAAAAGATTAAGAGGTGTATTTAAAAAGTAGAAAGGAAAAAAAAAAAAAAAGAGTAAGTCACAAGCACAAGGCTTAAGTAAAATATCTCAGAAACCACAACAGATAGAAAAATATTTAACTAATTAATAACCATCACACTGGTTTAAAACAAAAAAAAAAGCAGCTGATGAAGCGGCAGTTTTGCTCGTGACGCACACGCAGAGACGGGTGCATACGCACTCTGCGGAGGTGAGAGAAAACAGGAATAAAGACAGGTGTAGGGGATATTACAGGGCCCTGCCCAGATTTATCCGGATTTCCATCTAGGATCAGTTTTTTGTTTTTTTTTTTTTTCTGGAGACGGAAGAAGGAAGAGAGAGGATGGTGTTAGGGATGATTCACATAGCAGCTTCAATTCTTTCCATGATGGTGTATTACTCATAAAAAAGAAATATGAAGCAAACATGGCAAAATATTAAGACCGAACGAAGCAGGATCATGCATTCATTGGTATTCTTATGACCCTCTATTCTTGTCTATACGCTTGGGATAATTTATGATTCAAAATAAGGAAAACAAAAGTTGAACTAACAAAAAGTTTCTGGTAATTAAATGTTCTCGAAATTGGTTTTCTAAGTTTTCAATAGTGTGAATTTGAAGAAAGGTTGATGCAGAAGAGGAAAGTATATGTGATTTGAGGAAATTAAATCTTCCTAAATTCTTGTAAGCAGTCTGATATACCATTTAAGTTGCAATTGTTAGCTTCTCTGAACCTCAGGCTCCTCTTCGTTAAAGCCATTGCTATACCAAGATTATCCCGATGTCCCTGCTGTGACATGCTCGTTCTGTGGTCATTTTTACACAAAGGCATTCAACAAATGCCAATGTGAGAAAACCCAGATGGGAAAATACCTTTATTCCAACTTTGGTTCCCTTGCTGCCTTTGTGGAGAAATTGACTTCTAGCTTCTACATTTCTCTTCTAATAATGCATGCTTCTTATCTATTTGATTACTTACTTTTTAACATCATCAACTATTTAAGGACTGGCTGATATTGGATGTAGCAAACATATTTTCTCTTGTCTTGAAGACCATTGATGATGAATTACTTGAGAGGAGGCAAATGAGGTGAAATGCATCACAAATTCTGAGACATTCATGTTGGAGTTAAGGTGAACAGATTATTTTGAGGAGGCAGAAGAAAGCAACAACAGTACTTTTAATACTAACAATATGTTGAGTAGTGGTTGATATTAACACATGCCACCAGCCAGAAACTATGCTAGGAGCCTAGCATACATTGTCTCACTTAATTTTTACAACAATTCTGCAAGGCATGTATTACCATTCTTAGGTAAGGAGGCTAACCCAAGAGTTCCAACAACACAAAAACAGAAAGAATCAGTCCTTAAGCATCATATTACATCCTGTAGTACGCCACACTGGCAATACTCAGCCTTGGATGCTCCACGGCTTGACCAGTATGGTCTAGCCCACTGAGCTTTTGTCCCTTCCCCAAATGATGAGACCTGTCTGGCATGATTTTAAGAAGTGTTAGTTGGTACTTGCTTGGGGAAATAGATATGTTATCTTCTGATGTCCCCTCGATTTTGACACCCATCAAAAATGGTATCCACTTTTCCCATATGAAACTCTGGATTTGAAAATACAAATCTTCATTAGGAGGCCATAGAAATTATGATAAATAAGTGGGATATATTTAAACAATAGGGTTTTTCATCAGAAAACATTGTAAAGAGATGAAATGTTTACACAAATCATTGTTTACTTCTTTTTCTGAAATATTAAACTCTGTAATGTGGGAAGGTCAGCCTTTTCTCTTTAATGAGCCATCGTGTATAAAACATTGTGAAGAATGAGAGATCACCTTCTTCTACTATCATTGATTCTGAGCCAAGATTTCACAAACTTTTGAATCCATTTGTAAATTACAGAAAAAAATCTCATGCATGCCTTCAGATGGTTTTACGTTTTATACAGTTTTTAATTAATTCATCATCTTAAAAATTCTTAAATATTAGCACAGTTTTGGGGCACCTGGGTGGCTCAGTTGGTTAAGCGTCTGCCTTCAGCTCAGGTCATGACCTCAGGGTCCTGGGATTGAGCCGCCCTGCCCTGTGTCTGGCTCCCTGCTCAGCGGGGAGTCTGCTTCTTCCTCTGCCCCTTCCCCCTGCTTGCGCGTGTGCTCTCTCTCTCAAATAAATAAAATCTTAAAAAAAAATTAGCATAGTTTTAAGATAATTTTATAAAATTTACCTTACTACAATATTTAATAATATTTACCTTGTGATTCTTTGTTTTCTTCATTAGGTTTCTTCATTAGGTTCTTATAAAATCCTGAGGTTTATCTTAAATGTCTAAAGAGAAAGTGTGATTTGTCAACAAATAACTTTTTTTTTTTTAGAGAGAGAGAGGGGAGGGGCAGTGGAAGAGGGAGAAAGAGAATGTTAAGCAGGCTCCATGCCCAGCGCAGAGCCTGATGCAGGGCTGGATCTCATGACCCTGAGAGACCTGGGCCAAGATCAAGAGTCAGATGCTTAACCAACTGAACCACCTAGGTGCCCCAACAAATAACTTTTTTTAATGACATTATATGAAGTTTGAGTTTTATGACTAAAAATGTATTAATGTATAGATTGAAAGCTAACTGCTTCTTGCAGCATCAAAAATAAAAATCCACTTTATTACCTTCCATCTGGAGTTCCTCCATTTTTCTTTTTAAATACCCAATCAGATTAGTCCTTCTTTGTGTCTTTGTTTTTAAGTCATGAAATTAGAAAAAAGAGCCTCTGTTTTGCAGGGGCTTCCACGAATTCATTTCAGATGTGGCTAGTCTTTATTTTAAGGCTTGAAAAGTTAGATTGTCACCATTCTTCTCTTTAAAAACTTTTTTAAGCGAATTACTGGAAACATCTTGCTTTGCTAGATGAGAATTCCAGTCTTTTGAATACAGATATGATGAAGATGATCCTGAAACACATTTGCAAAATGATTTTCTTTTTAGTAGTTTTCATTAACTTGTTTTTCCACATCAATGTTCTTCCTATTTCTTGTCTTCGACCAAGTATCCCTAATAGAAACAAATGGAATATGACTGAATAAAAGTAATTTAAATTTGCAGAATGGTTAGAGCCACTCTTGTAGCTGGTTGCCCTGGTTGGTTCCAGATCCAGGCATGAGACACAGGAAGTTTTGAGTCAGACAGTCTAAAGCACAGGGTCCCCTGAGACATGGGACCTGGGACAGGAGCTTTGCTTGCTTGACTGGGCATTATTGATAATAAGTGCATTAATGGATAAAAATCACTTAAAAGTAGCATCATGATTTAATATTACATTCAAAAATAATGTTAACTGAGAGGCACCTGGGTGGCTCAGTTGGTTAAGCGACCAACTCTTGGTTTCAGCTTAGTACATGATCTCATGGGTTGTAGGATGGAGCCCCGTGTAGTGCTCTGCACTCAGCAGGGAGTCTGCTTGGGATTCTTTCTCTCTCTGCCCTTCCCCCACTGATGCTCCTACACACTCCCTCTAAAATAAATAAATAAATCTTTCAAAAAATAATGCCAGCCGATTAATTAATTTAATAAATATGAGTGATATTATGTGTCAGGTGGTGTTCTTGGGAGCTTTTTGGAAGGAACAAATACAAGCCTGACTCCCAGTGCCTTGTCACACATTGCAGTGGTTGCCGAAGGACATGGCATTAACTGCGGTGAACAAATCCCTGCAGTGATGAGAAATGCTGGAATGAGAAGCCAGGTTCACTTTGAATCACAATCCAGGTGACTTTGGGTTGTCTGACTCTTGGTTTTCTCCTTTGTAAAATGGGCATGACACCAATCCCTCAGGATTTTTAAAATTTTTTTATTGTTATGTTAATCCCCATACATTACATCATTAGTTTTAGATGTAGTGTTCCATGATTCATTGTTTGTGCATAACACCCAGTGCTCCATGCAGAACGTGCCCTCCTCAATACCCATCACCAGGCTAACCCATCCTCCCACCCTCCTCCCCTCTAGAACCCTCAGTTTGTTTTTCAGAGTCTATCGTCTCTCATGGTTCGTCTACCCTTCCGATTTCCCCCCCTTCATTCTTCCCCTCCTGCTACCTTCTTCTTCTTTTTTTTTTTCTTAACATATATTGCATTATTTGTTTCAGAGGTACAGATCTGAGATTCAACAGTCTTGCACAATTCACAGCGCTTACCAGAGCACATACCCTCCCCAGTGTCTATCACCCAGTCACCCCATCCCTCCCACCCCACCCCCCACTCCAGCAACCCTCAGTTTGTTTCCTGAGATTAAGAATTCCTCATATCAGTGAGGTCATATTATACATGTCTTTCTCTGATTGACTTATTTCGCTCAGCATAATACCCTCCAGTTCCATCCACATCGTTGCAAATGGCAAGATCTCATTCCTTTTGATGGCTGCATAATATTCCATATTATATACAGATATATACCACATCTTCTTTATCCATTCATCTGTCGATGGACATCTTGGCTCTTTCCACAGTTTGGCTATTGTGGACATTGCTGCTATAAACATTGGGGTGCACGTACCCTTTCGGATCCCTACTTTTGTATCTTTGGGGTAAATACCCAGTAGTGCAATTGCTGGATCATATGGTAGCTCTATTTTCAACTTTTGAGGAACCTCCATACTGTTTTCCGGAGTGGCCGCACCAGCTTGCATTCCCACCAATAGCGTAGGAGGGTTCCCCTTTTTCCGCATCCCCGCCAACATCTGTCATTTCCTGACTTGTTAATTTTAGCCATTCTGACTGGTGTGAGGTGGTATCTCATTGAGGTTTTGATTTGGATTTCCCTGATGCCGAGGGATATTGAGCACTTTTTCATGTGTCTGTTGGCCATTTGGATGTCTTCTTTGGAAAAATGTCTGTTCATGTCTTCTGCCCATTTCTTGATTGGATTATTTGTTCTTTGGGTGTTGAGTTTGATGAGTTCTTTATAGATTTTGGATACTAGCCCTTTATCTGATATGTCATTTGCAAATATCTTCTCCCATTCTGTCGGTTGTCTTTTGGTTTTGTTGACTGTTTCCTTTGCTTTGCAAAAGCTTTTTATCTTGATGAAGTCCCAATAGTTCATTTTGCCCTTGCTTCCTTGTGCCTTTGGCGATGTTTCTAGGAAGAAGTTGATGCGGCTGAAGTCGAAGAGGTTGCTGCCTGTGTTCTCCTTTAGGATTTTGATGGACTCCTGTCTCACATTGAGGTCTTTCAACCATTTGGAGTCTATTTTTGTGTGTGCTGTAAGGAAATGGTCCAGTTTCATTCTTCTGCACGTGGCTATCCAATTTTCCCAACACCATTTGTTGAAGAGACTGTCTTTTTTCCATTGGACATTCTTTCCTGCTTTGTTGAAGATGAGTTGACCATAGAGTTGAGGGTCCATTTCTGGGCTCTCTATTCTGTTCCATTGATCTATGTGTCTGTTTTTGTGCCAGTACCATACTGTCTTGATGACGACAGCTTTGTAATAGAGCTTGAAGTCCAGAATTGTGATGCTGCCAGCTTTGCTTTTCTTTTTCAACATTCCTCTGGCTATGCGGGGTCTTTTCTGGTTCCATACAAATTTGAGGATTATTTGTTCCATTTCTTTGAAAAAGTGGATGGTATTTTGATGGGGATTGCATTGAATGTGTAGATTGCTCTAGGTAGCATTGACATCGTCACAATATTTGTTCTTCCAATCTATGAGTATGGAACGTTTTTGCATTTCTTTGTGTCTTCCTCAATTTTTTTCATGAGTATTTTATAGTTTTCTGAGGACAGATCCTTTGCCTCTTTGGTTAGATTTATTCCTAGGTATCTTATGGTTTTGGGTGCAATTGTAAATGGGATCGACTCCTTAATTTCTTTCTTCTGTCTTGTTGTTGGTGTATAGAAATGCCACTGATTTCTGTGTATTGATTTTATATCCTGCCACTTTACTGAATTCCTGTATGAGTTCTAGCAGTTTTGGGGTGGAGTCTTTGGGGTTTTCCACATAAAGTATCATATCATCTGCAAAGAGTGAGAGTTTGACTTCTTCTTTGCCGATTTGGATGCCTTTTATTTCTTTTTGTTGTCTGATTGCTGTGGCTAGGACTTCCAATACTATGTTGAATAGCAGTGGTGATAGTGGATATCCCTGCTGCATTCCTGACCTTAGGGGGAAAGCTCTCAGTTTTTCCCCATTGAGAATGATATTCGCTGTAGGTTTTTCATAGATGTCTTTTATGATATTGAGGTATATACCCTCTATGCCTATACTCTGAAGAGTTTTGATCAAGAAAGGATGCTGTACTTTGTCAAATGCTTTTTCTGCATCTATTGAGAGGATCATATGATTCTTGTTCTTTCTTTTGTTAATGTATTGTATCACGTTGATTGATTTGCAGATGTTGAACCAACCTTGCAGCCCAGGGATAAATCCCACTTGGTCGTGGTGAATAATCCTTTTAATGTACTATCGGATCCTATTGGCTAGTATTTTGGTGAGAATTTTTGCATCCATGTTCATCAGGGATATTGGTCTGTAATTCTCCTTTTTGATGGGGTCTTTGTCTGGTTTTGGGATCAAGGTAATGCTGGCCTCATAAAATGAGTTTGGAAGTTTTCCTTCCATTTCTATTTTCTGGAACAGTTTCAGAAAAATAGGTATTAATTCTTTAAATGTTTGGTAGAATTCCCCTGGGAAGCCATCTGGCCCTGGGCTTTTGTTTTTTGGGAGATTTTTGATGACTGCTTCAATTTCCTTAGTGGTTATGGGTCTGTTCAGGTTTTCTATTTCTTCCTGGTTCAGTTTTGGTAGTTGATACATCTCTAGGAATGCATCCATTTCTTCCAGATTATCTAATTTGCTGGCATAGAGTTGCTCATAATATGTTCTTATAATTGTTTGTATTTCTTTGGTGTTGGTTGTGATCTCTCCTCTTTCATTCATGATTTTGTTGATTTGGGTCCTTTCTCTTTTCTTTTTGATAAGTCTGGCCAGGGATTTATCAATCTTGTTAATTCTTTCAAAGAACCAGCTCCTAGTTTCGTTGATCTGTTCTACTGTTCTTTTAGTTTCTATTTCATTGATTTCTGCTCTGATCTTTATTATTTCTCTTCTCCTGCTGGGTTTAGGCTTTATTTGCTGTTCTTTCTCCAAATCCTTTAGGTGTAGGGTTAGGTTGTGTACTTGAGACCTTTCTTGTTTCTTAAGAAAGGCTTGTATTGCTATATACTTTCCTCTTAGGACTGCCTTTGCTGCATCCCAAAGATTTTGAATAGTTGTGTTTTCATTTTCATTGGTTTCCATGAATTTTTTTAAATTCTTCTTTAATTTCCTGGTTGACCCATTCATTCTTCAGTAGGATGCTCTTTAGCCTCCATGTATTTGAGTGCTTTCTGACTTTCCTCTTGTGATTGAGTTCTAGTTTCAAAGCATTGTGGTCTGAAAATAGGCAGGGAATGATCCCAATCTTTTGGTACCAGTTGAGACCTGATTTATGACCTAGGATGTGATCGATTCTGGAGAATGTTCCATGGGCACTAGAGAAGAATGTGTATTCCGTTGCTTTGGGATGGAATGTTCTGAATATATCTGTGAAGTCCATCTGGTCCAGTGTGTCATTTAAAGTCTTTATTTCCTTGTTGATCTTTTGCTTAGACGATCTGTCCATTTCAGTGAGGGGGGTGTTAAAGTCCCCCACTATTATTGTATTGTTGTCGATGTGTTTCTTTGCTTTTGTTATTAATTGCCTTATATAATTGGCTGCTCCCATGTTAGGGGCATAGATATTTACAATTGTTAGATCTTCTTGTTGGATAGACCCTTTAAGTAGGATATAGTGTCCTTCCTCATCTCTTATTACAGTCTTTGGTTTAAAATCTAATTTGTCTGATATAAGGATTGCCACCCCAGCTTTCTTTTGGTGTCCATTAGCATGGTAAATGGTTTTCCACCATCTCACTGTCAATCTGGGGGTGTCTTTGGGTCTAAAATGAGTCTCTTGCAGACAGCATATCGATGGGTCTTGTTTTTTAATCCAATCTGATAGCCTGTGTCTTTGATTGGGGCATTTAGCCCATTTACATTCAGGGTAACTATTGAAAGATAGGAATTTAGTGCCATTGTATTGGCTATAAAGTGACTGTTACTGTATATTGTCTGTGTTCCTTTCTGGTCTATGTTGCTTTTAGGCTCTCTCTTTGCTTATAGGACCCCTTTCAAGATTTCTTGTAGGGCTGGTTTCATGTTTGCAAATTCCTTTAGTTTTTGTTTGTCCTGGAAGCTTTTTATCTCTCCTTCTATTTTCAATGACAGCCTAGCTGGATAGAGTATTCTTGGTTGCATATTTTTCTCATTTAGTGCTCTGAATATATCCTGCCAGTCCTTTCTGGCCTGCCAGGTCTCTGTGGATAGGTCTGTTGCCAATCTAATGTTTCTACCATTGTAGGTTACATATCTCTTCTCCCGAGCTGCCTTCAGGATTTTCTCTTTGTCTCTGAGACTCGTAAGTTTTACTATTAGATGTCGGGGTGTTGACCTCTTTTTATTGATTTTGAGGGGGGTTCTCTGTGCTTCCTGGATTTTGATGCCTGTTTCCTTCCCCAAATTAGGGAAGTTCTCTGCTATAATTTGCTCCATTATACCTTCTGCCCCTCTCTCTCTTCTTCTTCTGGGATCCCAATTATTCTAATGTTGTTTCATCTTATGGTATCGCTTATCTCTTGAATTCTGCCCTCATGATCCATTAGTTGTTTATCTCTCTTTTTCTCAGCTTCTTTACTTTCCATCATTTGGTCTTCTATATCACTGATTCTCTCTTCTGCCTCATTTACCCTAGCAGTTAGTGCCCCCATATTTGATTGCACCTCATTAATAGCCTTTTTGATTTCTACTTGGTTAGATTTTAGTTCTTTTACTTCTCCAGAAAGGGTTTCTCTAATAACTTCCATGCTTTTTTCAAGCCCAGCTAGTATCTTTAAAGTGATGATTCTGAACTCTAGATCTGACATCGTACTAATGTCCGTATTGAGTAGGTCCCTGGCAGTCGGTACTACCTCTTGTTCTTTTTGTTGAGGTGATTTTTTCCGTCTTGTCATTTTGTGTAGAGGAGAATAGATTAATGAGAGAACAAAATGCTGGCAGGGTAACAATGTCCCCAGAAAATATACTCTAAACAAATCAGAAAAGACCTGAAGCAGTGGGAAAAGAAAGGGAAAGAGAGAAAAAAGAAAATGAAAAAAAAAAGAAAAAGAAAAATATAAAGATAAAAACAAACAAAAACAGAACAAAACAACACAAAAAACAGAATGTGATCAAATATAATAAGGCTGGTATATAGATCAGTGCCACACACTAGATTTTGGGTGTATTTTGGTCTGTTAGAAGAAAGTGCCTCCCAAAATTTTAAAGAAAGAAAAACTTATATATGTACAAAAATAAGGGTTGATATGATGAAGGGATGGAATATGACTGTAAAGATGGAAATTATAAAAATTTTATAAAAGGAATTGATAAGAAGTTGTTTGAAAAAAGAAGGAAGAGGATTTAAAAAAGAAAAAAGAAAAAAAAGGGAGAGAATGTGATCAGGCAGGGGAGTAGAAAAAAACCATACACTAGAGATTTAGGGTATATTTTGATCTGTTAGAAGAAACTATCTCAAAATTTTAAAGAGAGAACAACTTATATATATATGTCAAAAATACAGGTAACTACTATGAAGGGATAGAATATGACTCTAAAAATGAAAAATAAAAATGTTTTTTCAAAAAGGGATTGATAAGATGTTGGTTGAAAAAGGGAAAAAGAAAAATTCAAAAAAAAAAACAGTTAAAAAAAATTAACTTTGAAAGACTACAGAATCATGGTAAAAAAGCCATGGATTCAATGGGCAGTATTCTCCTAGCGTTGGAGTTCTGCCGTTCTCATTGATGGGTAAACTTGGTCTTGGCTGGCTGTTCTCGCTGATCTTCTGGGGAGGGGCCTGTTGCTGTGGTTCCCAAAAGTCTTTGCCGGAGGCGGAATTGCCCCGCCCTTGCCGGTCCAGGCTAGGTAATCTGCTCGGGTTTGCTCTCTGGAGCTTTTGTTCCCTGCGAGCTTTCCGTACAGCTTTGGAGGCGGAGAGTGAAAGTGGCGGCCTCCCAATCTCCGCCCCGGGGGAGCCGAGAACTTGGGGCCCGCTCCTCAGTGCGCCCCCAGAGAAAAGCCGTCAGTCACTCCCGTCTCCCCGGTCTCCGGCCGCACTCCGTGCTCACCCAGCCTGTGACTGCGCGTTTCTTTCTCTGGCACCCGACCCCGGGTGGAGTCTCCAAACCCAGCAGATCCCTGCAGTGCACTCCCGCGCGGCTCCTCCTGTGGGAGGAAGGTGAGTCTCCCCGGATCTGCCGCTTGTTGGGTCCCTGCTGGAGGAGCAGGGGCCCGACTGTGCCGCGGATCACGGTTTATGGCAACCCCGAGCTGAGAGCCCGCACCTGGGCTCCGCCTCTGCAGCCGGCTTCCCTGCTCCGATACCTGGGGGCTCCGCCACACTCAGGCACCCCCGGTCTTTCTGTGACCCGTGGGTCCTGAGACCACACTGTCCCGGAGGGTTCCACCCCCCGCTTAGCCACCAGAGTGACGTCCCTCAGCGGAGCAGACTTTTAAAAGTTCCCATTTTGTGCTCCGCGGTTCTATCACTTGCCAGAAGCGGCCGCCGGAGGCCCCTCCCCCGCCGTCTATCCTCCCGAATATTGCCTCGGATTCACTTCTCCGCACGTCCTACCTTCCAGAAAGTGGTCGCTTTTCTGATGAGAGAGTTGTTGCTCTTCTTTTCTTCGATCTCCTGTTGAGTTTGTAGGTGTTCAGAATGGTTTGATCCCTATCCAGCTGAATTCCTGAGAGGAGACGAAATCCAGGTCTCCTACTCCTCCGCCATCTTGCTCCCTCCCCTCCCTCAGGATTTTGAAAGAATTCTCAGGATTGTGTACACACAGGGTTTGCCATAATTGCCTGGCATGGAGTAAATGCTCAAAAATGGCGGTTACTGCACAGTTCTGACTTCGGCTGCTGCTGTTGGGCTAATATCACACATCCCAAATCCTGCCTCAACCTTCATTCCAGAGTTCACCAATCCTAGGAGGATTTATTTATTTCTTAATAGTGGTTCCTGACAGAGCTGATGTGAAGCTACTTCTAGACCTTGTCCTACTTTGTGTGACTATTCATACCTAAACCTGAGGAAATAGTCCTGTGTTTATTCATGGTGTTTTGCCCAGTCCCTCTTACAAGTGTTACATAATATGTTGCATAGACAACCTGCTCTTGTATTGTTGTTCTTAATTCCAAAGCAATAGCTATGAAAAGCAAACAAAATAAAAAAAAATAATAATAAATAAAAATAAAAATACAAAAAACAAAATAAAACTGGCTTCAAGGGTTTTGGAAAGGGACTATAGTCTAGCTTTACACCATTCTTGGTGCTATACCAAGACTATTGTGGATCTTTTCTATCACTAAGTATTGAATGCTCCAACTAAGATCTGTGTGTCCCTTCCTTAAGGTGTAATTCCTTATAAGCAGACGATATAAGTTACCCATGCAATGGAGAGCAATTATCTCTCCAGAAGCATATTTTTTTTGGGGGGGGAGGGTAAAAGCTTGTTCTGCATAAATTTCATTTACGATTTTGCATGCTGTGGTTGCTGAGTAAACCTTAAAAAAATAAAGAATCTTAGCAGGGTTGTTATCTCCTTCTCATGTGTTGTTTACTGTGACATTTCTCATGTTCCGGAGTGTTTAGTGAGATAGACAACAATTTTCATTGTAGTCGGTACACTCACTCCAGCAGAAACATGGCAGAAAATAGTGCTGGGGAGAGCCAAGAAAGAGACAAAGAAGAAAAATTTCAGAGATGAATGTTCTTGAAATTCACATTTAGGCTGAAATAGAAGTATATGATTGCTCCATTTTTGCAGCTTCAAGGTACCTCTGTTCTGCTTGGAGAAAAAAAAAAATACATACACTTGGCCATGTCAGCCTGCTTCATCCTGCTACTTTATTTTTCTAGAAATGGCTACAACCACTAAGAGTGATAGGCAAGGATCTTAAATAGAGAAACAATATGAATTGGGGTCCCATTCCTTCTTCTTTGGTATCTATCCCTTACAATTTCTTATTCAGTGATAGAAGCAATGGTTGAATAAATAGATAAATGCTCCTTGTTTCAGTCAATGAATTAAGGTATACCTTGCTGTTCAGCATATATTTTTAGCCAGAATTCCAGGGGATACATAGACTGCTTAAAGTCTCCGGTGTTTTCTGTGTCACTGTAAGCGCTGTATGGCGAGAAAACCCAGCCTTTGATGGGAAGACCACTAGAGGTTCAAGTCCCAGGAGCTAAACTCTCATCTCTATGGAGAAGATGATGTAGGTCATTACAGAAGCCAAACAGAATTAGACAATGATATCAAAGCAAGGAAGGTCATTGGGAGTGCTCAATATGATTTCTGGGCTATAAGCAAACCTAGTGGAGAAAGTCATGCAAAAATCTGAAACACATTACACCACACTATAACAGAGAACTTTTTATGTCAGTGGTCTGAATTGGACTGCCTCCTATGAAACTGAGTACCAGACACTTGAACAAATGGTGAAGCGTTATAGAAAGTTTTTCTGCCTATTTTGTAGAATTCAAATCACTTCAGAAAGAATAACAGTTTTAGGAATTTAACTTATATCCCTCCCAAGAAACTATAGATGAGTGGATTTAGCTACTTGTCGAACACATGCAGAGTGTTATTTGTTTTTGTGTAGCCTGTTTTATGCTAATCTTATCCCATGTTGAGTTTTTAAACAGATGTGTGAAATTCATATATTAGTTATAAAGGACACTAATTAATTAAACTTCATGCAAGCTGGGAGTCAAAATAGGATCTTACCCAAATGTAAGCAAAAGACATTGAATTTCCCCTGAGTCTTTCCTATCTATCCCAGGCAGGGCATTTGCTTGACTATATAACTGGCATTAGTTTAAATGATTGTCTGATCTAGTGATGCAGTGAGTCAATGGTTTCACAGAAAGGCTGAGTATTAAAGACATTTAAGCTCCATTTCCATTTCCTAGTGACTACCATTGCGAGGTCAGTTTGATACACCTCAGAAAGATGACTCTAATATACAAAGTGTAATTTGAAAACTAATTCCTAGTGCTGCTTAAGCATATTTGGCCACACATTCAAAACTTCTCTAGTTGTCTAAAGAAGCGGTTCCCCATCAGAGATCTGCATACTCCCCAGTGTCAATTAAGATAGATTTAGGACTGGGGCAGGAAGGAGTGATGGGTAGGAGGGATGATGTCATTAACTTTTCTTTCTATTGGGCTATGGAGACTTTTTAAATACTTAAAAAAAAAAAATTTTCTGCTTTTGCCCGCATTCTAAAAGCTGAGTTTGATATTACTGATTAGCGATTAGACAAAGTATGTTATCGCCATTCTTGAAATACAATCCTCAAAACCTTGGGCTTTGTGGCATAGGAATTACGTGTAGTAAAAGAGGAAAAGATGGGGAACTCCTGATCCAAAATAAAACATCCTATCTTGAAACTTTGACTCAGTCTCTCACCTACAGCTCTGACCACTGTGCCTTAGGCAATCCACTTTGGCCCCAGCGTGTCTCCCCAGCAAATCATTTGATTTCTCTTCTCTCTTGGCTAGTAAGGTTGTAAGGGGCTCCAGCCAGCGGAAAGAGCCCATGACCCATCCTGCCAGTTTGTGAAACCAGATCCAGCCTGGTTTCTCTGTTAGGAAACAGATGGCATACTTCAAGGGTAATTAAAGAAAGTTTAATCAAAACTTTCACAAAGCGAGAGGCAAGGTTAAGGGAAACAAGGAGGGGCTGCAAAGTACTCAGGGACCAGCTTAGGCCTGAAAGGGCAAGGAGGAGCAGGTCACTACAACCCAGCTGGAATGCAGCACGTGGAGATGGGCCACCCAACAGGAGCTAAGTAGACATATGCAGCCACTGCCAACCCATGGGTAGCAGAGAAGGAGCCTTGGGTTCCTCCTATACCCCCTGCTATCTGCTGTTGATGCCTCCCACAGGCTGAATTCAACTGGAACTCAGCTGGAAGTGAGCGCAGGGTTGCTGGGATGCCCTTTGTAGAGTTCAGCTCCAGGAGCACAGAGGAGGTCATCGATATATGGAGCAGGTGGGGCAAATGGAAAACAAGGGGTACCATCCTCAGCCTCAGTGTAGCACAGCAAAAATAAAACCACGGTGCATGGACTGTTCTGTGGAACAAAAGTACATTCAAGTCTAGGGTTCACCAGTGATTAAATATGTGACTCTGAGCAAGTCACTTAATGGCTCCAACTTCCTTTCTATTTTGTATGTAAAATTGTTAACAACCTACTTTGTGTGGTTGTGATTATTAAATGGGACAGGTCTATGTAAATGTTAGTAGTGCTGACTGTATTTTATCAAGGGCTCTACAAGATTGAGTAGTATCCCTCAGAAGTTTATGCCACTACTATGGTCTGAATGTTTGTGTCCCCTCCCACCCAAGTTCATCCTAACCCACCAAGGCGAAGATATTAAGAGGTGGGGCCTTTGGGAGGTGATTACATCACAAGGATGGAGCTCTCATGAATAGAATTAGTGCTCTTAGAGAAGAGATCACACAAAGCTGCTCACCCCCTCCATCAGGTGAGGATATGGTGAGAAGTCTGCAGCCCGCAAGAAGGCTCTTACCTGACCATGCTTGCACCCTGATCTTGGACTTTCAGCCTCCAGAAATGTAAAAGAAAAATTTCCGTTGTGTATAACATTGTATACCCAGTCTGTGGTATTGGGTTATAGCAGTTGGAACGGACTAAGACAATGACCTTATTTGGCAATGGAGTCTTTTCAGAAGTAATTAGTGATGTTAAGGTGAGATCATACTGGGTTAGTTTGGACCCTACACCCAGTGACTGGTGTCATCATAAGAAGGCCATGCAAAGACACATTGAGAGACATAGGGGGAAATCCATGTGAAGACGGACACAGATTGGAATGATGTGTCTACAAGCCAAGGAATGCGAAGAAAAGCTAGCACCTGCCTGAAGCTAGGAGAGAGGAAAGGGAGGAATCTTCCCAAAGAGCTTCAGAGGGAGTGGACCCTGCTGATACCTTGATTTCAGATTTCAGGCCTCCAAAACTGTGAAAGAATACACTTCTGTTGTTTGAAGCCCCCCAGTGTGTGGTACTTTGTTACAGCAGCCCTTGAAAACTGATACACACACTTTTTTTTTTAAACCTCAGAAAGCAAGACAAGTCATGTGTCTAATAGATCACATCTTACAATGGCTGTCAGCCAGGCACATCCAATATACACCCCCAAGATGCCAACATTGAACTTGGCAGAGTGGTGTCAGTAATTTTGATGAGACATTCATTGGCCAGGTTTTAAAATCGTAGGAAAGAAAGTATGTGGGAAAGGTAGGAGAAAAGGTAAATGTGACAAGTTCAGAACATCCCCAGAGCTGGAGTCACAATTAGCCTTAACTCTAAATGATTGCTTGCATTAGGTGCTGAGCATCAATGAAACTTAGTTCTCTCATGCATTCTCCAAACAGATACGTTCTATTACTAATGCTCTTGGTTGCACCGAGGACCATCTTGTATAGTAAAACACCAAGTTGTGAGTCTTAGTCCCAAAGTGATTTGAGGAGGTGTAACCTTAACACCTTAACATGAAGAAGGTTTAGGAAGAGTTGCAAGAATTTATTTCAATTGAATTTTCATTTTAAATATGCATAGTCATGCTGTATGATCAGAATCCATTTCTGAATAAGTCTGAAAAAGTTATCTCAGTACATATGGAATAAAAATTTTAAGCAGTGAATATACTGTGTTGTGGCTTAATTGGCAGTGGTTTATTTATTTATTTTGGTAGCACATAGGATGATTTCCCTTACAGCTGTCTGTGTCTAAGATTCAATGCTATATCATTATTAGTACTCTAGCTCAAATGATTCAGATATATTTATTTTTTTAATTGTGCTAAAATATACATAACATAAAATGTACCATCTCAATCATTTTTTAAAGAGTTTATTTTTGTTTATTTATTTGAGAAAGAGAGACAGAAACACAAAGGAGGGGAAAGAGGGAGAGAGAGAAACAGACTCCCTGCTGAGCAGGACCCTGGGATCATGAACTGAGCCGAAGGCAGATGCTTAACCGATTGGGCCACTCAGGCACCCTCCATCTTAATCATTTTTGAGTGTACAGGTCCATGGTATTAAATGCTTTCATAATGTGCAACCATCACCACCATCCATCTCCAGAACTCTTTTTATCTTGTGAGACTGAAACTCTATACCCATTTTAGCAAGTGATCCCCACCCCAATCCCCTCCCCAGCCCCTGGCAACCACAATTCTCCTTTGTGTCTCTATGATTTTGACTATTCTAAGTACCCCTTAGAAATGGATTCAAACAGCATTTGTCTTTTGTGACTGGCTTCGTTTTCCTACAAAAATTCACTCTGACAGGTTGAATTTTAAAAAGTCATATTTCAAAAGTTCAAGAATCAAACCTCTCTCTTTATTGTAGTTTTGTGAAAAGTTTCCTTGAAAAATGGTATTGGTTGAGCAATGGTTTCAAAGGCCAAGGTTATACCTGACGCAACATAAGCCAAGAGTGTCTTTTGGATAATTATTCTCTAGCACTGTCATTTCGGTAAGGGAAGTGTCAGATTCTGAATAATATTTTCTGAATGCACCCCATTAGATTGTAATGCCTCCAGTGAGCGGAGCTCAACAGGGCCATTTGCAAACTTATTGGCAGTATTTCCCTTTACTGTATCTTTCCTTTTGTATATAAAGAAACAGTTATAAGGACATGCCTATGAGGTAAGTGGAATGGAGATACACACATATTAGTCTGCTTTATCACTTTAAAGAAAGTATAAAATCTCAGAAAATCACTGTGTGCACATTTTCTGCATTTCAAACCCATACATTAGTCTCATAACATTGACAAGGTAATATAAATTGTTTATGACATAGTTAAATGCAAGATGGCATATATTTAAGAAAATATGTATTAATAATTTTTAAAACTTACCTCATTAAGTAGAAACTATTTTCCTTCTCACATAGTGTAAAATTACAGAATTTTAAAGCTAGAGGGAACCTTAGATTGTCAAGTTCGTAGTGTGTCTTAGGGCCTAACCTAACAGTTTGGATCTCAAACTGTTTATTTTTATTTCTGACATTTTGTGAACTCTAAAAAGAAACAGTACTCCTGTCTATGTTACTTATCTTTTTTCTCATAGTGCATGGTATCCAATCAGTGATTTTTTTTTTTTTTTTTTTGAGAAGGAGAGAGAGCAGGGGAGAGGGGTAGAGGGAGAGAGAGAGAGAATCTTAAGCAGGCTCCACATCCAGCGTGGAGCCCGACATGGGGCTCATTCTCACAACCCTGAGAACATGACCTGAGAAGAAGTCAAGAGTCAGATGCTTAACCAACTGAGCCACCCCAATCAGTGATTTTTGAGTCAGCAATCTCAAGTCAAATATCTACAGCAGCCAGGGAGGTGACAGCATGAATACTGTCTAGGTGATGTGAGGGGGATTCTGAAGAGTGCACGCCTTCCTCAAAGGGGTGGAGGCCAGACTTCAGCACCAGGTGATTGGGGGAGGGTGTGTTAAATCAGTCCCATTCCGGCTGCTTCTTTTTTTTTTCAAGAGAAGTCAGAAACCTAGGTCTTTAATGTGAACTCCTACAACTGAATATGAGAATTAATTAAATATTTTGAAACTCTATATGGGATAAGCAAATTATATATTTAGGCCACTTGTTTTCAATTTCTGCTCTTGTTATTTATACCCTGAAATGTGCAGTTTCTTTTGAAATAGTAGTCAGGTCCTTTATACAGACTGACTACAGGCAGATGGGTTTGTACCAGGTAAATTGACTGTGGTAAACTTTCTCGTGATGGTTTGGAAACCCCAGAAGTGTGAACAGAAATAGAAGCATGGCAGCTTATACTTACTAGCTTAAGCAACAGGCATATGAAACAGTTTTCCTTCCTTTGCTGCTTGTGCACAGGTTTATATTTCTGCTGCCCAATTGTAGAGACAAAATAATACTCATTTTTCAGTTGTTAATATGGAAATATGCAACATAGTGAGTTATGTGATTTCCATTTAATAAGTAGTTATTCTACATCTGCTCTGCAAAAGGTACCATAACTGGCTTCTAGAGATAGAGTTATGAGTAAGACATGCTTCTCTCAATCTGTTCAAGATGGTCTGTGTGGCAAATATATCCCCTCATGGATTCTTCTCTTGGACATACTTCGTTCTTACTCCTAATCACTTACTGTCTGGCGCTTATGTCATAATGACGGCAACTTGCATTTTTTGTGTAGATGCTGACGTGTGTGTGTGTGTGTGTGTGTAGATGCTGCCTTAAGCATTGTGTGTCATTATTGTAGGCATTCTTCACAACAACCCTAAGCAGTAAGGTTTCTGCTTTCTAATAGTGGTGTGCACCATTCCCATTTCACAGATCAGGAACCTGGGGCATGAAAGTAAATAATTACCCCCTGGATGTACAGGTTTCTTCCCAGAACCATCTGATTCCACTGCCTTTGCTCTTCCTAATCTCCATGCACACTGTCTACCTGCCAGGGGAAGACTGGTATGCTAGTTTAGTTTATCAATACCTTCTTTTCCCGGACTTATAGAACACCTGGAATAATGTGGGCACTTTGCACTAAAACTAATGGAAAGAATCATGATTTATTCCTTCTCATTCAAAGAGAGATTTTAAATTCCTACAGTTAAAAACTCTAGAAAAACTGCCTGCATGGAACTTAAAAAAATATTTACTTGTTGATAGCATATGACCAGAAGTCTAAGAAAAGAGTCTATCTTATAGAACTCATTACTGTTGGAGAAAGATTAAAAATGTGATTAATATTAAAGAAAATTTGGAAAATCCTGAATAATGGCTGTCAAGGAATCCCACTTCATGTCACTGCCACTCACTCTGAGTTCACCAGAGTGAGGCCTTGATATCGATGGATTGACAAATAACCAGATCATTCTACTGACATTTTTTTAAAAAAAATATGATTTTGTTTGATGTTAAGGATTATCATTAGGTATGTGGACAGGGGACCCATCATGTTAGTTCCTAGTTCAATAAATGGCACCATCGTTCTCTAAGACTACAAATCAGATGCCTACTTGTATTCTGAATAGCTTTCTCCCTTTACGGCTCTTTTGCAATTTATCAGTAAATCAGTCAATCCTATCATCTAGAACAACTCTTGAAGCACCTCATTTCTCTCCCTACGACAACATAGGGGTTTGATTAATGTTTGCTGTAATTCATCATTATTGCTGTTGTTATTTTTCAGCCACCAAATTAGTCTAACCATTGCAATGACTTCCTAAACATTTTTTTGCATATCAGAGCTCATATCCCACCACCAAAATTATATTTTGCCTTATAGCTAGACAGCCTTTTTAAAATGCAAATCTGATGATGTCATCTTCCTTTTTAAAACACTCACATGGCGTAGGTGTCACACTACCTTTTTTTTTTAATATTTTATTTATTTATTTTACAGAGAGAGTGAGAGCACAAGCAGGGGGAGCAGTAGAAGGAGAGGGAGAAGCAGGCTTCCCGCTGAGCAGGGAGCCCGATGCGGAGCTTGATCCCAGGGTCCAGGGATCATGACCTCAGCCAAAGGCAGACCCTTAACCATCTGAGCCACCCAGGTTCCCCAGTGCCACACTATCGTTAATTTCACACCACACTGTCTGCACCCAAGACACACTGACTTACCTTTGGTTTTATGAATGAGCTTTCCTTCTCTACTTCAGGGCCTTTGTACATGCTGATCTCTCTGATTCTAGACTATAAGGTCTCTCAGGAAGGGGACTATTTACAGTCAATATGTATCTACTGCATTAATAAATAATGCTACTTGAAAATATCAGATTCGATAACTAATAAAAAGCTATTACAGGTTAATATAATCATAGAAATTATTCAAAAGAGTACATTTTCTTCAACCTGAAGGTTTATGGTTGTCAGGATCTATACCTTGCAAGTACTGTTCTAATGTGCATATTTTAAATAATGTTTGCATATTTAGGGCCTCCAGGAGAAATGGGGCCTAACTATGAAATACCCGTAGGCAGAATTAACAGTGTCTATAAGGTCTGCTATTTGATTCTCCTTAATCCTGGTAAGAAGGTAGACTAGCATTGTCCATTCAAAAAAAGAATGAATTGTGACTTACGTATCCCCAGGCAAATGAATGCATTATTCACATGTTCACAAGCTCATGTAAAGCAAAGAAAGCCTAATGAAGATTTATATCAGGATCTACTTCCTGACTTTAAAATTTATTATTCCTTGGACTTATCATGCAAGGGAAGTGATGGAAACTCCATCCTCTCAGCTATTAAGACTCCATGAACAACAGATTAGAAAGCACTCTAGGGACCCATCTTTCATGGATTTGGTGGGGTGGTGGTCATGGATTTGATGATACAGTTGGTCATCTATCTTTTCAATTTTTGTAAGAGGGCATAAGAAGAAAATCTGGCCAATGGAAAAGCTTTAATCATTGCTGAGTGTTCTTGTTAAATAAATACAATAAGCTATGGAAGGGGATTAGCATCCTATGTTAACCTTGGTCTTTTACATGAATTGACTTGAAACCTCTGGCTTCCCCAAGCAGATATCTCTCTTCCATGAACTCATAAACCCAATATGCATTTTTCTGCAGGGGTGCTTGGCCATGTGCTCTCATCCAGTGCTGATATCTTCTCTTAGTCATCCTGCCTCTTCAGGGACTAGCAGAGTGCCTGTCACAAAGAAGCCGTTGGACATTTGTTGGTGGCAAGAATGAATGGATAGATGGATGAATGAATGAATGAATGAATGATGGAACTTGGCTTCATTCCTGGGAATTATATTGACTCACCACCAACTTTGGAAAAAGAATCCCAAATTTTGATACTACAGTCAATTCTTTTCACTTGCTTTTTGCACCTCTTTTTTTTCTGACCCAGATTTCCTGTTGTGTCTGCTTTTCTTTCTCTTTCACATGCTCTCTCTCTCTCTCAAAGTTTCCCATTCTGCTGAATTAAAGGTGAATATTGGTGGACTTTATGACATCAAAACTTTATTCTGACTGACAAAATTCATCTGGCTTTCTGTATTCTACTTTTAAAAACCTTTGACATAGGTTGTATTACTAAGTATTGCCACGTATGTTTTCTAATTTGAAAATCGGTGGAAAGGAGATAACTTTTAATTATCTTTGAACTAGGCAGCTTAACAGTTAAACCTGGTACTCAGAGGCTGTAATACAGAAAATCCATTTTTGGTTTGTTTTTGAAAAGCCAGCCATCCATTCTCTGAGCCAGTAAAAAACCTCTTTTATCTGAAAGTTTCTTTTCAACTTTAGTAATGTATGAAGACTGGGCTATGCAGAGATGGACCACAAATGGAATTTTAGGGGCTCTAAGACATTTGTGTGAATATTTGTGATAATACATTGCAGTGGTTACCTGTAACAGCAATATAGTTTGTCCTTTCTGAACATGGTAATCGGGATGCTTTCACTTTCTTATAAAATAATTGTTTTAAGTTTATCTCCTTAATATGACATATAAAGCATATTTCAAATATGTCTCCTTAATAATAAATAATATAATTAATAATTAAAATGTTTATATTTAAGATACATAATTTAATAATAAACATGAGTCTGATTTACTCAAAGTCATAGATTTACCTAAAGTCACATGTTGAAGAGTAAAACATCAGGTCTTTCTAACCTTAAAGACCACATTACATGCCAAGACCTCTTCTTAAACAGTTTAAAGATGATATTGAAATTTGACATTTAAATTTTGAAAAATTATTTTTATTCCGGATTGTGAATTGGGTGGTTGAGACATTTCATCAGCCTTCAGCTGATTTTAAGAGAAGTTTCAGTGATACCTAATATGATGTTCTCTGAGTTGTGAAACTTCTATCATATGCATTTGATTTTATAAATTGCTTTCATTTCATTAAGAATGTTTGTCTGGTAAATAGCTACAGATTTGCTGTGAGAAAAACCCAGAAGGGCAGATTCCTATATCCACCATTAATGAGCACTGAGAACTCACCACTGGGATGTAGACCCCAGCATTTCTGAGCTACCAAAGCAAGCGCTCCCCTGAAATACTCACTTGGGGCATAGCCCACATGACATCTCTGAAGACGAAGCTGTACTGATTTCTGATTTGGAAAACATAGTGTTTGGGGGCTTTTTTTCTCAAGATCAGTCAAAGAGAAGAAAAATGTAGTGCCATCATTTCTTTTCATGTACACAGTAAGTTTGTCTTTTTTTAAATATATTTTTTTAAATTTTATTTTATTATGTTATGTTAATCACCATACATTACATCATTAGTTTTTGATATAGTGTTCCATGATTCATTGTTTGCGTATAACGCCCCGTGCTCCATTCAATACGTGCCCTCTTTAATACCCATCACCAGGCTAACCCATCCCCCCACCCCTCTCCCTTCTAGAACCCTCAATTTGTTTCTCAGAGCCCATAGTCTTTCATGGTTTGTCTCTCCCTCTGATTTCCCCCCCTTCATTTTCCCCTTCCTACTATCTTCTTTTTTCTTTTTTTTTTTTAACATATATTGTATTATTTGTTTCAGAGGTACAGGTCTGTGATTCAGCAGTCTTACACAATTCACAGTGCTCACCATAGCACATACCCTCCCCAATGTCTATCACCCAGCCACCTCATCCCTTCCACCCCCCACCACTCCAGCAACCCTCAGTTTGTTTCCTGAGATTAAGAATTCCTCATGTCAGTGAGATCATATAATACATGTCTTTCTCTGATTGACTTATTTCGCTTAGCATAATATCCTCTAGTTCCATCCACATCGTTGCAAATGGCAAGATTTTTTTTTTGATGGCTACATAATATTCCATTGTGTATATATATATATATATATATATATACACCACATCATTTTTATCCATTCATCTGTTGATGGACATCTTGGCTCTTCCCATAGTTTGGCTATTGTGGACATTGCTGCTATAAACATTGGGGTGCATGTACCCCTTTGGATCACTACATTTGTATCTTTGGGGTAAATACCCAGTAGTGCAATTGCTGGATCATATGGTAGCTCTATTTTCAACTTTTTGAGGAACCTCCATACTGTTTTCCAGAGTGGCCGCACCAGCTTGCATTCCCACAAACAGTGTAGGAGGGTTCCCCTTTCTCTGCATCCTTGCCAACATCTGTCGTTCCCTGACTTGTTAATTTTAGCCATTCTGATTGGTGTGAGGTGGTATCTCATTGAGGTTTTGATTTGGATTTCCCTGATGCCGAGCGATATTGAGCACTTTTTCATGTGTCTGTTGGCCATTTGGATGTCTTCTTTGGAAAAATGTCTGTTCATGTCTTCTGCCCATTTCTTGATTGGATTATTTGTTCTTTGGGTATTGAGTTTGATAAGTTCTTTATAGATTTTGGATACTAGCCCTTTATCTGACATGTCATTTACAAACATCTTCTCCCATTCTGTTGGTTGTCTTTTGGTTTTGTTGACTGTTTCCTTTGCTTTGCAAAAGCTTTTTATCTTGATGAAGTCCCAATAGTTCATTTTGCCCTTGCTTCCTTGTGCCTTTGGCGATGTTTCTAGGAAGAAGTTGCTTTGGCTGAGGTCCAAGAGGTTGCTGCCTGTGTTCTTCTCTAGGATTTTGATGGACTCCTGTCTCACATTGAGGTTTTTCAACCATTTGGAGTCTATTTTTGTGTGTGGTGTAAGGAAATGGTCCAGTTTCATTCTTCTGCATGTGGCTGTCCACTTTTCCTTTCACCATTTGTTGAGGAGACTGTCTTTTTTCCACTTGACATTCTTTCCTGTTTTGTCGAAGATGAGTTGACCATAGAGTTGAGGGTCCATTTCTGGGCTCTCTATTCTGTTCCATTGATCTATGTGTCTGTTTTTGTGCTAGTACCATACTGTCTTGATGATGACAGCTTTGTAATAGAGGTGGAAGTCCGGAACTGTGATGCCGCCATCTTTGCTTTTCTTTTTCAACATTCCTCTGGCTATGCGGGGTCTTTTCTGGTTCCATACAAATTTTAGGATTATTTGTTCCATTTCTTTGAAAAAAGTGGATGGTATTTTGAGGGGGATTGCATTAAATGTGTAGATTGCTCTAGGTAGCATTGACATCTTCACAATATTTGTTCTTCCAATCCATGAGCATGGAACGTTTTTCCATTTCTTTGTGTCTTCCTCAATTTCTTTCATGAGTATTTTATAGTTTTCTGAGGACAGATCCTTTGCCTCTTTGGTTAGATTTATTCTTAGGTATCTTATGGTTTGGGGTGCAATTGTAAATGGGATTGACTCCTTAATTTCTCTTTCTTCTGTCTTGTTGTTGGTGTATAGGAATGCCACTGACTTCTGTGCATTGACTTTATATCCTGCCACTTTACTGAATTCCTGTATGAGTTCTAGCAGTTTTGGGGTGGAGTCTTTGGGGTTTTCCACATAAAGTATCATATCATCTGCAAAGAGTGAGAGTTTGACTTCTTCTCTCATTCATCTATTCTTCTCTGGACAAAATGACAAGATGGAAAAAATCACCTCAAAATAGAACAAGGGGCAGTACCGACTGCCAGGGACCTAATCAATATGTACATTAGTAAGATGTAGGAACTAGAGTTCAGAATGACGATTATAAAGATACTAGCTGGGCTTGAAAAAAACATGGAAGATACTAGAGAAACCCTTTCTGGAGAAATAAAAGAACTAAAATCTAACCTAGTCGAAATCAAAAAGGTTATTAATGAGGTGCAATAAAAAATGGAGGCTCTAACTGCTAGGATAAATGATGCAGAAGAGAGAATCAGTGATATAGAAGACCAAATGATGGAAAACAAAGAATCTGAGGAAAAGAGAGATAAACAACTACTGGATCACAAGGGTAGAATTTGAGAGGTAAGTGATACTGTAAGAAGAAACAATATTAGAATAGTTGGGATCCCAGAAGAAGAAGAAAGGGAGGGGCAGAAGGTATATTGGAGCAAATTATAGTAGAGAACTTCCCTAATTTGGGGAAGGAAACAGGCATCAAAATCCAGGCGGCACAGAGAACCCCCCCTCAAAATCAATAAAAAGAGGTCAACACCCTGATATCTAATAGTAAAACTTACGAGTCTTAGAGACAAAGAGAAAATCCTGAAAGCAGCTCGGGGCAAGAGGTCTGTAACCTACAATGGAAGAAACATTAGATTGGCAACAGACCTATCCACAGAGACCTGGCAGGCCAGAAAGGACTGACAGGATATATTCAGAGCACTAAATGAGAAAAATATGCAACCAAGAATACTCTATCCAGCTAGGCTGTCATTGAAAATAGAAGGAGAGATAAAAAGCTTCCAGGACAAACAAAAACTAAAGGAATTTGCAAACATGAAACCAGCCCTACAAGAAATCTTGAAAGGGGTCCTATAAGCAAAGAGAGAGCCTAAAAGTAACATAGACCAGAAAGGAACACAGACAATATACAGTAACAGTCACCTTATAGCCAATACAATGGCACTAAATTCCTATCTTTCAATCGTTACCCTGAATGTAAATGGGCTAAATGTCCCAGTCAAAAGACACAGGGTATCAGACTGGATAAAAAAACAAGACCAACCAATATGCTGTCTGCAAGAGACTCATTTTATACGCAAAGACACCTCCAGATTGACAGTGAGATGGTGGAAAACCATTTACCATGGTAATAGACACCAAAAGAAAGCTGGGGTGGCAATCCTTATATCAGACAAATTAGATTTTAAACCAAAGACTGTAATAAGAGATGAGGAAGGACACTATATCCTACTTAAAGGGTCTATCCAACAAGAAGATCTAACAATTGTAAATATCTATGCCCCTAACATGGGAGCAGCCAATTATATAAGGCAATTAATAACAAAAGCAAAGAAACACATCGACAACAATACAATAATAGTGGGGGACTTTAACACCCCCCTCACTGAAATGGACAGATCGTCTAAGCAAAAGATCAACAAGGAAATAAAGACTTTAAATGACACACTGGACCAGATGGACTTCACAGATATATTCAGAACATTCCATCCCAAAGCAACGGAATACACATTCTTCTCTAGTGCCCATGGAACATTCTCCAGAATCGATCACATCCTAGGTCATAAATCAGGTCTCAACCGGTACCAAAAGATTGGGATCATTCCCTGCCTATTTTCAGACCACAATGCTTTGAAACTAGAACTCAATCACAAGAGGAAAGTCAGAAAGCACTCAAATACATGGAGGCTAAAGAGCATCCTACTAAAGAATGAATGGGCCAACCAGGAAATTAAAGAATTAAAAAAATTCATGGAAACAAATGGAAATGAAAACATAACTGTTCAAAATCTTTGGGATGTAGCAAAGGCAGTCCTAAGAGGAAAGTATATAGCAATACAAGCCTTTCTCAAGAAGCAAGAAAGGTCTCAAGTACACAACCTAACCCTACACCTAAAGGATCTGGAGAAAGAACAGCAAATAAAGCCTAAACCCAGCAGGAGAAGAGAAATAATAAAGATCAGAGCAGAAATCAATGAAATAGAAACCAAAAGAACAGTAGAACAGATCAACGAAACTAGGAGCTGGTTCTTTGAAAGAATTAATAAGATTGATAAGGCCCTGGCCAGACTTATCAAAAAGAAAAGAGAAAGGACCCAAATAAATAAAATCATGAATGAAAGAGGAGAGATCACAACCAACACCAAAGAAATACAAACAATTATAAGAACATATTATGAGCAACTCTATGCCAGCAAATTAGATAATCTGGAAGAAATGGATGCAATCCTAGAGATGTATCAACTACCAAAACTGAACCAGGAAGAAATTGAAAACCTGGACAGACCCATAACCACTAAGGAAATTGAAGCAGTCATCAAAAATCTCCCAAAAAACAAAAGCCCAGGGCCAGATGGCTTCCCAGGGGAATTCTACCAAACATTTCAAGAAGAATTAATACTTATTCTTCTGAAACTGTTCCAAAAAATAGAAATGGAAGGAAAACTTCCAAACTCATTTTATGAGGCCAGCATTACCTTGATCCCCAAACCAGACAAAGACCCCATCAAAAAGGAAAATTACAGGCCAATATCCCTGATGAACATGGATGCAAAAATTCTCACCAAAATACTAGCCAGTAGGATCCAACAGTACATTAAAAGGATTATTCACCATGACCAAGTGGGATTTTTCCCTGGGCTGCAAGGTTGGTTCAACATCCGCAAATCAATCAATGTGATACAGTACATTAATAAAAGAAAGAACAAGAACCATATGATCCTCTCAATAGATGCAGAAAAAGCATTTGACAAAGTACAGCATCCTTTCTTGATTAAAACTCTTCAGAGTATAGGGATAGAGGGTACATATCTCAATATCATAAAAGCCATCTATGAAAAACCCACAGCGAATATCATTCTCAATGGGGAAAAACTGAGATCTTCCCACCTAGAGTCAGGAACATGCCAGGGATGTCCCCTATCACCACTGCTATTCAACATAGTACTAGAAGTCCTAGCCACAGCAATCAGACAACAAAAAGAAATAAAAGGCATCCGAATCAGCAAAGAAAAAGTCAAACTCTCAGTCTTTTTTTTTTTTTTAAAAGATTTTATTTATTTATTTGAGAGGGAAGGAGGAGCAGAGGTGGAGAGAGAATCTCAAGCAAACTCTGCACTGAGCACCGAGCTCGACACAGGGCTTGATCCCCCAACTCTGACATCAGGGTCTGAGCTGAAATCAGATGCTTAACGGACAGAGCCACTCAGGTGCCCCAGTTTTTTGTTTTTTTTTTTAATTTGCTAGGCCTTTGTGTATGAAGCTTTCCCTTTTCAGCACTTGTGTGCTGAATTAGAAACAAATGGAGCAGACACCTACCTATGAGTGGTCATTTTGTAATTTCGGATACCCTCAGAGGAAACTGCTTTTGCCTGGAATCTCTCTGCAGCTTCTTCACCTACTTGTAATATCCGAAGGTCTTTAACAGGTAACTAAGCCTGTCTCTCCACAATGGGCAATAAAACAAAAATATCCAATGAGAGAGAAAGATACTGACTTGAATGTCTGTTAGACGTACAGGGTTGGTATCAGATCTCTGGCACAAGTTCTGACTGGGGTTTAAGAAGGAGATGGCCCTTTTGGTGCTTTAGTGCATCACTGAATGAAAGTTGATGTGGTCCCATCCTCCCCAGGGAGAGGCATGATGGGAAGGGAGCAGGTGCACCCACCCCACTGCACCGTACACTCTGTGCCAAATGAAACAGTACCTTCCTCCTCCAGTGTGGTTTGCTCTCCCTGACTCCTGCCTTTGCTTATGCCTTCCTGTTAAAGTTTTACTCATCTTTCAAATCCACCTTCTCCATCACAAGTTTTCCCCCAAGTTCTCCTTGAAAACTAACTTACTTTGTTTTTACATTTCTTAGAATACTTACCATTTAAGGTATTTTATTTTAGTCATTTCTTAGTGTGGTTGTTTTATTTTTCTTGGTTAGGTTGTCATACCCTTGGTAAAAGGATTGTGCCTCATTTGTTCATTTATTTTTTTAATCTGACATAATATGGAGTTCTGCGTACTTCTTTCAATAGGCTCTCAAATTTTATTGCTTTTAATTGGCTCTTCCTGTTAAAGCAAACATTAACTTCCCTGGATGCATTGAGGACATTTTAAGAAGTCTTTGATCATTATTAAGGTTCAAGTAGACACTGAAATCAGGTGGCTTTGAATCCTGGTTTGATGATATATCAAAAAATGATATCTGAACAATCTGAACAGACTTAACTAAAGATACACTGAGAATGTAGACGTCTTTATAGTTCTAATGGATATTTCTTTTACAATGTCAAGGAAAATATTGGCAAAAGAAAGCCTAATTTATGTTTTATGATAGCTGCAAATATGCACCTTAAATTTCACTTGGAACCAGTTGAGATTTTCAATATTATATTTCTAATCAACTTACTCAACACCCAATCAATTCAACACTAAGTGTCTTTGCAGAGGGCTCTGGACTTTTGTAGAGGGTACATTCTGGGGACCTTGGATAATTTGCCAATTTTTATAATTTCCTATAAACTGCATGGTAGTAAATCTAAATGCTATCAGCTAGTTTATTATGAAGAGTGGATAGGACACAAAGATGTTGAGCACGGTCACCATTTAGTTCTGTGGGATCATTCATTGCCTAAGTGAACCACTGACACATCATCTTTTGGACCCCATCAAAATAGCATATTATTATGGGTCATAGTCTCTTGAGATAATTCATAGATAAATAACAAATTTTACATTCATGGATACCCAAGGTTTACCATTTTAGCCTGTACTATGCACAAGGTATTGTGAAATGGGACCCCAGGTCATAGAAAGCTGAGTATAACACCAACTTTCTCCTGAGTACAAATAGCATAGGTTAAAACATAGTGTGAGGAAGGTGCTCTGAGGAAAAACAGTTCCCTTTATCTGGAAATACAGTGGAAGTCTTCATGAAAAAGAAAGAATTTGTGTGGGGTCATCAAGGAGGGGCAGAGAATAAAATTGTGGGTCAGTAGTTAATCTAAGATGGAGGGAAGAGTTGAGAAGGAAAATCAGGTTTGGGTACTTTTCCGACGCCTGTGGTGAGTTTTGCCCTGAGCCCTATCATTCTAAGTCAACCGACTTTGTAAGTCTCATTCTTTTCTGAGTTCAGTGTCTCCAGAAGCCCTCTGGGAATTTGTTTGAACTCCCTGCTTAATCCATGTAGCTATGAGACAGTATCTTTTCAAGGCATTTCACCCCCAAATGCATAGTGTTATGGGAACATTGATGTCATGTCATTCTGAGACTCCCCTGGTCTTTCCTTACTGAGTTTAGAATTGCTTAGTGCTCCTATTCATATTGCAATACATTACACATCTATATGTATCAGTGGTTAACCTCAAGTTATTTATTTTGAAAGGGGGTTTTTAGTAAGTAACACCAATAAGAAAATAATAATACAAGTTTAAATAACAATTGACTTTAAAAAACACTTATTGAGCCTCCAGGACCAGGAGAACTATAACATGAGCCCCAAGGCCGGGGTTGGAGGGGTAGAGGAGGGACATTGCTTTTGGGCTCTGGCCTTTTTAAAAAAACAAAACAAAATAAAACCCCACTTTATTGAGGTATGATTGACATGTAAAAAGCTGTCCATATTTAATGTATAAAACTCGATGAGTTGGGGGATGAGTATATACCAGTGAAGCCATCACTACCGTCAAGGCCGTAAACATATTCATCACCTCCCCAAGTTTTCTCCCATGCCTATTATTACTATTATTATTATTATATTGTGATAAAAACACTTAAGATCTACCTACTTAGCAAATCTTAAGTATGCAATACAGTATTGTATTTTATATAATATACAATTATATTTTATATTATATTTTTATAATTATATTTTATAGTTTATTAATTACATAAGATATTTGTATAATTCTATACAATGCATATTATATAACAATATTTTACATGTTTATATTGAATTGTTTTGATCTTTTTCTTTTCAGCTTTAAGAGGGCTACATTTCATGAAGCCTTCAATTATATATATTTTATTATTTTTAAAAAGATTTTATTTACTTATTTGTCAGAGAGAGAAAGAGCACACAAGCAGGGAAAGAGGCAGGTAGGAGAATCAGGCTCCTAGCTGAGCAAGGAGCCCAATGAGGGACTCAATCCCAGGATCCTGGGATCATGACCTGAGCAGAAGGCAGACGCTTAACAGACTGAGCCACCCAGATGTCCCAGATTATACATATTTTAATTAGGAAAAAATGTTTTAGCTTGAACCCAAAATGATTCTGTTTTTATCATTCATTTTTATGGAATCTACAAGAAGAGAAATAAAGAATAAGCAAAAACTTTTTTTTTTAAGATTTTATTTATCATTTATTTGAGAGAGAGAGAAAGAGAGCAGGGGGAAGAGCAGAGGGAAAGGGAAAAGCAGACCCCCCACTGAGTGCAGAGCAAAACACAGGGCTGATCCAGCGATCCTGAGTTCATGACCTGAGCGGAAACCAAGAGTCAGGTGCTTTAACTGACTGAGCCGCCCAGGCACCCCAAAGCAAAAACTTTTAAAAACTTGTCAATATAATTTTGTTAAAAAAAGGAAAGTATATTAACCTCTGATAAGCCACTTTATAGTTTTGGAAAATTAAAAATATAATTTCAATATGAGATCATAATACCACATTCATTTAAGATGTCAGATATATTTAAAACTAATTTTTAACATTGATTTCAGTGGCTCAAATGTTTTCTCAGTTATCTTGCCATTTTGGTTTTGGATAATATAGGTTTATTTAAGGAACAGGAAGAGAGAGAGTTTAAAGGAGTGGGGCCATTTTAAACATATGATTGGGTCTCTGCCTCAACCATGCACCAGCTGACTTGCGTCCACTCCTCCTCTGCAGGTTATGCTCCGTATCCACTCTCCAGTAGGTTGACTTTGTGCACTGCCATGTTCCAGGAGTTGAGATCATGAGACAATGCTGAAGGCTCTGGAGTGATGATTTCCTCCACAGAACAACCAAAAGACAAAGTGGTAAATTCAGGTTGTAATAGGAAGGAGCTCATTCCTTCTGTCTGTGTTTATTTTCCTTTAATGGCCTATAGTTAAGGGAGTGGTGGCTCTTCACCGTAATTCCTACTCTGCCTGACTCCAGATTGTTCTTGGCACCAGCTGTAGGCATGGGTATTGTGTCGCTAAGAATCCAATAGGCTCTGAAGTGTGACCTGCTACCGAATAAGTGTAGCTTAGCTCTCTCGTGGGGAGCTGGGATCAGCATGCATAAAGCTGTACTCAGCACGTCAGTCCATTTATAGAGAATTATGGTTATTTGTGGTTAGTCTACTTAAGCCCAAACTCAAAACATTTTCTCTTTCAATTCTGGGTCTGTAATTAGAAAGCAAACTTCAGCTAGATTTTTACCTTCTTCTAACAATTATTTATTGTTAAAAATATTCCAATTTACTTTCTATTTTTCCTTCAGTTATTATGGGGGAAATAGAGGTTTTACATATTTAACATTACGTATTTGAGAACTTTTACTTTTAAATAAGGAAAATAATTTAAGAACCTACAAAGTTAGGCAACATTAAGTAGGTTCTATGTTTTATACTGTGTTAATAACATATAATGTATGCCACCATTTAAAAGAAATTTTCAGTGAATGCTAGTAAAAATTGGTTTTGCCTAAATTCTTTCTCTGGTTTACTTACAACAGAAGTAAAATCTCATATAGAAACCATATTGACATTTCAAAGCTTCTTCATCCGGGTTATTTACACTTTTTGGTTTATTGAATTTTATTAAAACTAATCTTTTGATCTTTTGTTTAGCATCTTACAGTTATTGGGCTGAAAAATATGTAACTTTCACATTCCATAATTAGCTGTTACGAGATTTTGATACCCAGTGGAGCAGAGTGTACCTCTGGAAAAGAGATTTATTAAAGTTTAATGAATGATTTATAACTGCATTTCTTATTGGAAAAAGAAAGTTTTACAGCCCCCAACCTTGGGAACATCATCTTTTACTCAGAGCTAAGGTGATACTTATAAGGAAATCGAAGAATTACAATGAAAATACTGGAGGTTTTTGGAATATTTTCCATCTGTGAATCTGGAAGGCATTACAAATATCAATTATAATTTCAATGAGTCCTTGTCAGTGTTTTTTTTATTTTTCCAATCAAACCAAGTTGTGTCATCTAAAGAAATCAGATAAAATTAAACTGCTTGTTTTCTGAATTAGTAGAGGGAAAATTATATGAAAAATATGAAAAATAAACAATCATTTTAAGTTATTTATAATTTGTTTTTGAATTCACTTTGTTTTTATAGGGAAATAAAGTATTTCCGATAGAAATGCAATCAGATAGCTGTGACTATTATGTCACCAAATACACAAACATACTTTATTATTTATGTGGCTAATGCGGTTACCAGATTTAGAAAAAAAAAAAAGAGATACATAGATTTGAGTTTTAGAAAAGTAACAAGCTTTTCAGTATAGTGTGGTAGTTAATTTTATGTGTCAATGTGACTGCATCATGGAATGGTCAGGTATCTGGTTAAACATAATTTCTGGGTGTGTCTGTGAGGGGATTTCTGGGAGAGATGATTAGCATTTGAATTGGTAGATTGAGTCAAGTGGATTGACCTCCCCAGTGTGGAAGAGCATCATTCACTCTGTTGAGGGCCTGACTAGAATAGTGTGGTAGAGGAAGGAGGAATCTC
Organism: Neomonachus schauinslandi; assembly: GCF_002201575.2. Taxonomy (NCBI): domain Eukaryota; kingdom Metazoa; phylum Chordata; class Mammalia; order Carnivora; family Phocidae; genus Neomonachus; species Neomonachus schauinslandi. The sequence continues at coordinate 15,580,801 of NC_058411.1, forward strand.
TGCTTGATTGTGTGAGCTGGGACAGCGATCTTGCCCTTGGTGCTCTTGGTTCTTGGGCTGTCAGACCTGGACTGGAATCTATACCATCAGCTCTCTGGTTCTCAGGCTTTTGAATGACACCACCTGCTTTCCTGTGTCTTCAATTTGCAGAGGGCAGATGGTCGGATTCCTCAGCCTCCATAATTGCATGATCCAGTTCCTTTAATAAATCTCTTTATATATCTATTATATACCTCATAATAAATCTCTCTCTCTATCTCTCTCTCCTATTGGTTCTTTTTCTCTGGAGAACCCTGACTAATACATATCGATCTATGTCTCCGATATTGCATGTGGCATATTTACACTAAAAATATTGCTTGTTTTTTCACAACTTTAGGAAGAAATTTTCATGTGCCTCCATCTAATTGGTCCCCACGGATCTTCCAGATTTTCAGGAGACGCACAATGAGGAAAGAAAGGTAAGGTGAAAATATAAACATTCAAGCATTCAAGAATGGTAAATATCCATGAGAACACCCACTGGGTCTTAAGGAACCTGTTCCTGGCTTTCTCTGACCTCTTCAGAGCAAAGATCTTCATCATTCCACGCAGAAGCCAGAAATACTTCTCCCTCTTTAGTGAACTCATTAGAGATGATAGCAAGTAGCATAAAATAAAACAAACAAAGCAAGAAATTCTGCTTTTCAGGTGTCTTCTCTAACCCTGTGTAGTGTAATCTTCAGAGCATTAACTGACATTCTACCATAAAATCACCATAAAATTCACTTTAACTTCGACAGTGATGGAGTTAACCAGGAAAATTCTGTTCTTGTGGCAATACCCATTTCCAATCATAAGATTAAAAGCCAAGTCTTTGACAGATGTTAGGGAAGTTACATTATTTGGACTTAAATGATTTCATCCTAATTTCAGTTTCCAGCTGCTTGTTATAGAATCTTTACAAGATTTAGGCACCTCAGCTCATTATAGCTCTGTTCACCCACGATTTCTCCATGTATTATAAATGTTGCATTAATCAGAGGCACAAAGGAGAAAAAGTGGATGTCAATTCTGGGAAGGAGCGAGGTACTATGGGTCACTGTTAAATTTAACAATTCAATTTATTGGCAACTATTTTTAAAGCACTTTCTTAACTCTCTCCATTCTTTAATTTTTAACATGTAGGCATGTTCTAACTCTCATATCTTTTTTTATCTTTCTGCAAATGTAGTGCATTTTTTTGTTCACCCTTATCTGTTTGATGTTTATATTTAGCTGGTTGTATTAATGGATCAGGGCTCTGAAGACAACAGTTGCCTATCTGTTTTTCTTCTATCATAAAAACTGTGAAAGAAAAAAAAATACTCCAAAGTTGTTTTGTTTTTCTATGTCTGTGAAGTATGTTTTATCTTTCTGCTATTAGTCCAATTCTTTTTCTAGCATTCTAAGACCTGTCCATATCAATAATTTTAGTCATAGAAATCCCTTGGGCCTTTAAGAATTACATAGTTTTTGAAAATGTGTTGGGCAATCAACTGAAAGCATATCTGAACCTAGTGATATTTGTCATTGTTATTTCCTATATTAAAAACATAGCCTTTTATTATTATTAAGGATCAATATGTATAATAATTTATACTGTCAAAAATTTTATTCCTATATTTTTGATCATGGAACTATTTGGGCAAATGAAATGTTACAATGAAACCCTGACAAGGAACAGCTATAAAAGTGGATCCCCTCCAACTGAAGTGCCCTTACTCCTATAGTTCCTCCGTGGTAATTGCTGGGAAGTTTTCAGGAACCTTCTAGATTCCCTAAACCATGTTTTGAAGTAAAGCGCCCTCTACAAATATTATAGGAAACAAGAACATTTATAAAGCCACAGTGATGGAAGGAAACAAGAAAGGGGAGTTGATTAGTTCATTTGCTCTATTTCCTAAGTGATCTCTCCTATATATTAGATATTTACAGACTGGGTGAAAAGTTCCTACAGTCCTCCAGCTCACTTCAGACACACCTCTCTTAAGGTACATTACAGGGTGTTATCACAATGGTTTGCATACCCCTCTATCACAGACTGTGCACTGGGGATGTGCACATGGAAGCACCATATCTGGTCCCAAATGCCCTAGCATGTTCTCCGGGACAGGCTGGCATAGACAGTCCTGAAACTGTTGAGGGAGGCACCCAACGTTTCAAGTAGCTAAGGCTCTACCTTGTCTTGAGGTGGGGACCACCACTGCCGTACAAATTCTGCCCATGCACCGGGCTTCTTTGGTATCTTTCCCTTCAACCTGAGCTGCACATTGAGAGTCAGAGGCAAGGACCTGGTGGCTGTTCCATCTCTGGCTCTAATTGATGTTTTAGCTGAATAGAAAGTTAAAGCATTTTCTTATAAGGTAAAGTTATGAATTGTTCCCTACCCTATTTTGTCTTCTCTTCTGCCACAAGTTTCTCACTTTCCTTCACTAGTGCCTTCCCCACTCCTCCAAAACCAACAAATGGCACAAAGTAACTCTGCTTCTTTCCTCAAATTAAAAAAAAAAAAAAATGAATTACCTCCACGAATAATTTAAACCGAAGCCTAGGCATCATTCTCTACAACTTCTTCCTTAACAAGATGTACATTTTTTGTCAATTATACTTTTAATAATATAGACTTCAAGTTTGATTAAATCTCACATTTGTTCATGAATTTAGAACTATAAACCTCTTTTATTTAAAACTATCTAGTTGATTTTTGATGACTCATGAGGATTTTCTTGACAAATAACCACAACTTATGGATTCATTCTACTAACATTTTCTTCATCTACTTAATTAACTCACATGCAAACTTCAAACTCTGTTCTCCTGGAAAATGCTTTTGTCCCGCGTTCTCCCATCTCAACACCTCAGTCTGATTTGGACCCTCCGATTTGTTCTCACAAAGCACATGTGTGGGGGTGCCTGGGTGGCTCAGTTGTTAAGCGTCTGCCTTTGGCTCCGGTCATGATCCCAGGGTCCTGGGATCGAGTCCCACATCGGGCTCCCTGCTCAGCAGAAAGCCTGCTTCTCCCTCTCCCACTCCCCCTGCTTGTGTTCCTTCTCTCGCTGTGTCTCTCTCTGTCAAATAAGTAAATAAAATCTTAAAACAACAACAACAACAACAAAAAAGCAAAGCACGTGTGCTTACCCTCTTAAGCTGTAAGCCCTTGGAAGTCAAGGCCAACCTCATCTGACATTTTATCCTCAGTACTTAGCATAGGACATGGCACATGGCAGGTATTAAAAAAAAAAAAGAAAAAGTCCTATTATGAAGTATCTGCTATGCAGGTATACTGAGACACTCATGATTCAGAGATAAGGATTGATGTGTGTCACATAATGGAATGCCAATACATCTAAATAAATAATTATGTATTTAATATGATTTTAAGGACATAAGTCAAATGTGATAGATTCACGGAGATAAAGGAAAGAAGAAAGCGTTTAACTCTGATAGCATGAAGAAAAACCACAGATACATGAAATTTAAGCTAAAACCTTGGGGGTATAAAGTGTATCAAGGAGCAAAGGGGCAGGGCACATGCTGGTTATTTAGGACATTATCAAAATTCATCAAACCTCAGACACCTTGTATTGTAAGCTACACAGTTAAAATTAAAATACAATTTTAAGTGGTGCCTGGGTAGCACAGTTGGTTGGGCAATCGACTCTTGGTTTTGGTTGAGGTTGTGATTTCAGTGTCATGATCTCAGGGGGTGGTGGTATCGAGCCCCTTGTGGGGCTCCGTGTTCAACATGAAGTCTGTTTGGGTTTCTCTCTCTCCCTCTCTGTTTGCCCCTCCTGCTTGTACTATTCCTCTTTCTCTCTGTCTCTCAAATATATAAATAAATCTTAAACACACACACAATTTTTAAAATGTGTATTATGAAAGAATCTGCATGTATTGGTTATTTTTTCTAATTGTAATTTTAGTAGAATCTGGCTTATCATGATATCTCCAAATTAAATTGTATAATTAAGTGGCTGAGTTAGATCTATTATTTTGAGTTGAAATCAGTTCTAGATTTGTGTTCACCAATGGAAGATTCAAAAAAAAATTAAGGGTTCTTCTTTTTTTTTTAGAGAGAACAAGAAAACACACGAGGTTGGGGAGGGGCAGAGGGAGAGTGAAAAAGAATCTTAAGCAGGCTCCACGCCCAGCGCAGAGCCTCACATGGGGCCTCGACCTCAGAACCCTGAGATCATGACCTTAGCCAGTATCAAGAATTGGCCACTGAACCGACTGACCCACCCAGGCGCCCCAAGGGTTATTCTAATTATAGGTTTAACTGAACAGATTTATAAACTTTATTTATTTATTTATTTATTTTTAAAGATTTTATTTATTTATTTGACAGAGAGAGAGAGACAGTGAATGAGGGAACACAAGCAGGGGAAGTAGGAGAGGGAGAAGCAGGCTTCCCACTGAGCAGGGAGCCTGATCATGACCTGAGCCGAAGGCAGACGCTTAACGACCAAGCCACCCAGACACCCCGTAAACATTATCTATCGACTCATAAATTATTTTAAATATTTATCATTTAGCTTATCAATTCTGAGACATTTTCATATTTTGAGACACATTTGTCCCTGAAATCAAGATGTGTCTTTCAATCAATGGCATGTCATAGTTTAATTGGCAGCTTTTTCCTTTTTTGGAATTATGGTTGGTTCTCATATTCACACTAGTTATGGTCTCTATAGGTCACTATGAACACTGAGTTAGCAAATACTGAACTGTTGTTTCTAGAGGAAATACAAGATTAGGTTCTTGTGAACTTCTGATCATCTTTTCATGAACAAATCAATCCATAACTTTGTTTTATTTGTGTTTCTATTTAAAGACACCTTATTTAATATATATTGTTGATACTTTAACATTGAACCCATGGACAATAGCCAGGAACAGTCTGAATGAGGCTTATCCAATATCCTTACTTTCTTCAGCAGGCACATAACAGTTTAGTACTTAGAAACACTAGCCAGCACTTGAACACTGTGCTAGAGAGCCATTTTGAACAGAGAAATCACCAAGAAAAGCACAAAAATGCAAAAAAAAAAAAAAGTGGCACTAAATAGACCATAGAAAGAACTCTTGTTTACAGTATGACAACTGAAACAAGAATGCAGAGTGTCATCTTCTTTGACCTCAGCTGGGCAGGCAATCAAAAATTTCCCTGCTCTATAGATTCCTGTGCTTGTGAATGACCCCGAACATGCCACAGACACTGATTTTGGAGTTACAAACAAATTGTAACAAATAGACAAACTTGCAAATAAGAAATCTGTGAATAATATGGATCAATATAAAATGACATATCATTTCTTATAAACAACAAAATATAAAATGATGTTTCTTACAGTGAAAGCTATTAGTTAATGGGTTTTGTAAATAGGCTTTGTAGTTAGGTCAGGTAAAATAGTTAAAGAGGAATTAAAATAGATCAAAATTAAAAACTAAATTGTTGGGGCACCTGGGTGGCTCATTCGTTTGGGTGTCTGACTCTTGATTTCAGGTCAGGTCCTGATCTCTGGGTCCTGGGATTGAGCCCCATGTTGGTGTCTATGCTCAGAGTGGAGTCTGCCTGGGATTCCCTCTCTCCCTCTCTCTCTGCCCTCTCCCCTACTCATGCTCTCTCTCTCTAAAGTAAATAAAAATTTTTGAAAAAAATGAATTGTTGGAAAATGCTCCATTTAAAAAGTTTTCGAGTGGGACCAAAAATTATTCAAAAATTCTTTAAAAATAATTGCTAAAGTCAGCTCAGCTTACACATGCAATATGATTTATAAGCTGGACTTAAAACCTTGATAAGGAATTAAGAATTCAAATTGGTAACTTCAATAAATCAAACATTAATTTTTAAAACAAAAAGAAACATCTGAATAGTCATTCCTATTTATAAAAGGCACCCTTAAATATATTATAAATGATGAAAAACAATCCAGAAGGAGAGTAGAGTAAGAACAAAGACAAGGGGACGTGAAACAGCCGGACATCTTTTAGAAACTGGAGTGCAGGGTGTATCTGGGGGAAGGAGAGTACGTAAGGTTAGAGAGGGAGATAAAAGCCAAAGTAAAAAGGGAATTTTATGCTAAGTACTTGGAATTTCTTGAAAATCAATGGAGACAGATTTAAAGATTTAAACCATGTAAATCATAACTGTATTTTATAAAAAAATAAAGAAGGTGATTCAGGTCTATGCATGGAGAGTGGTAGCAGAGATGAAATAAACACAAAGTGTCTCTCACGTTCTGATCTGAGGATTTTGACTGACTGGACATGGGCATTGAATGAAAAAACAAAGGTAGTGAATGGCTTGGGTGAGGCCTTTTAGGAAGATGACCAAAAAAGTGGAGGAGTGGTTTTAAAGGAAATTAATAAGAAAGATCCCCTTCCTCCCCAGGCCATCCCCACCTTGCCAAAAGTGACTGACATCAAACCATTCATAATTTCCCTTAAGCTCAGAATAGGATACAGGGTGAAGCTCCAATCCAAAGAGGCTGCCAGTCAGACTAGAGGAAGTCTTCAGAAGTTTCCTATGGACTGGCTGCCAGTGAGGAGACAGGGAAGCAGCTACATCAAGAACCAGATCAGATGATCACCCCAGCAGCAGAGGAGAACAGCAGGAAGCCAAGACTATTAAGAAACTGAGGAAACCAGAAGGAGGCATGACTTTCCCACCAGCTATGTACAGACGGTCATGTAAGCAGATTATTCCCAGCCTGGCATGGATGGGCAGTGGATAAAGGGTGGATAGAATTGGGGAGAGAGTGTATGTGGGGAAGGAAATGGCATTTATGAACCTGACTGGGATTGGAAAAATAATCTTGATTTGTGTGAAAAATAATCACTGTATGACACTGAATTTATAGGAAAGCATATAGATTAAAATTTGTGCCATTGTTGGAAATGGGAGATCAGAATAAAAAAAAAATGTAAGTTCAGGGAAAGAATAAGAAAAATTCTATTTTTGAATTTCTGAGTTCTATAGATTGTGGGAAAGTGAAACTCTTAAAATGGTTATAGTGTCAGAGGAGAAGACGGGATTTCATATAGGCACTCTAGACCAAGGCGCTGGACACCACATGTAGTAGGTGTGACCATCCCGGAGAGAGATGACTCACTAACAAGTAGAAATTCCCAGATTTTTAGAATTTGAAGACTGTCTTAAACCCCACCAAAGGATCACTTTTAGATAGAATGAGAAATACTGGCTGAGATTTTGTCTTTGGAGAAAACTGTGCTTTGAGTCTCCTGGAGTGGGGGTGCAAAAAGCAATGATGCCTGCCTCCCACCCAGGAGATCTTGCAAGATATTTGGGTTGGTAAGTGGACTTGCTGGAAGAGAGAGGAAGAGCTATGGCTATCATGGGACTGAACTGTTCTGTCAAAATGTGTTGAGGGAAAAAAGGATTCATGACCCTTTCCCTTGAATGAGAGTTGAGACATACTGGGCATGTGAGTGACCTGGACTTTCATCTTAGAATCTTTCAACTTCTTCCTGAAAGAATTGCCTGGGAGTCCAGTGGAGAGAGTTTATATGGAGCAGAACTCTGAAAAAAAAAAAAAGAAAAAAAGAAAAAAAACAGAAAACAAACAAAACTCCAGGTGTTATGGGTGGAGGAAATGGAAGAACAGAATATACCTTCTGTAGAACAAGTATTGTGGCTGGATGGACCCAGCACGGAGTCTTCCAAGGAATCCATGGTCGTGCTCATAAGAGAAAGAATGAGCTCTGAGTATTTTGTCAGGCTCAAAAAGTGCGAAACCATCTACCAAAGCCCAGGGAAGAAATACGGTAGTCAAACGGTGCTAGGTTTATTAATTTGCTGTAGTAAGGGAAAGCTTACACCATGAGGAGCTGTAGGCCAGTGAGTATAAGGGGATGTAGGATGTGCTTGTGATAAGGTTTGGCTTGAATGGGTGACTTTGGGGAGTTATTAGGAAATTGAGGGCTTGTACTGGGTTGGAAGCTATCAGTAAGCAAGAAGTAGTTTGATGATGGGCCTCTTAAGGGCCTATCCACTTATAAAGGGGGTAGGAGTAATAAAGTGGGATAGAGTTGTCATTGATAAAGAACCGATGGTCCCTAGTGTTAGGCAGGCAAGACAAATGTTTGATCCTCTTTGTGGTTGTCTAGTGCCCTTGTTTGTGTCTCCTCCCATCATAGTCTTTTTCCACCACATTATCCCACTAAGGAGGGGATCAGTTATAATTTTAGATACGGGTTGGGTAGCAAATGGGGAAGAATGTGTATGTGGCTAGAGAAGTCAGTGAGAGTCCCTGTCCTGAAGGCAAGTGACATGCACCTGTAGGCAGGTGAAAAATCTGCAGTTGACTGACACCTGACACGTTGCCTTTGGATGAAAACTGAAGAAATGGTTTATGTTTTTCACTGGATAGTCTAAATCTTGATTTAACTTGCAACTTAGAGTGACCATAGAATGTTATATTAACCATGTATAACCAGGAAAATCATGACCTGCTTGAATTTCCATCTGGAAGCAGTGAAACTTAGCCATGTGAAGATAGCTGAAGAATGTGGGAGACGAGTAAATTTTCACTTTGCAAACATCCCGAGAATCAGGAATGGTCAATGCTCCACCTACTTTTTTCTGGTTTCTCCTCCCCTGGTCTCACACTTCACCAGGCATGGGCATATAGGCTCAACTTTGTCGAGGCATAGACTCGCAATCCAATATAGCTAAGTCATGAGTCTTCCCAGTGTCTTGGTTTTCCTCCTTAATTAAGTAGGCTTGATACCCATAGTATATAATAGAAACTCAATATACATTGAATGAATGAAACTGTTCAAGCACAAAGAGACAGTCTAATTAAATAGCCTTGTACAATCATCTTATTCAGAGTCCAGCTGAAAGTCCTTTCTTTATGTGACTTTCTTTGGTTAGTTATGCAAAATATGTCATAGAAAGGATTTCTTTTGCTGTAGTTTTTAAAGGCTTTTAAAGGCTTATGGAGGTAAACTTGAAATCATTAAAACCCATCCATTTTAAATACACAGTCCAATGCATTTTGACAAACACATACAGACATAACCTAATACCCATCACCTCGAAAAATTCCCTCCTGCCCCTCTGTAACAAATCCCCTCCCCCGACACCCAGCCCCTGGCAGCACTCATCTGATTTTTATCCCTGGAGTTTCGTCTTTTCTAGATGACATACAAAGGGAATCATTTGGTAGTTATCCTTTATGTCTGGCTTTTTTTCACTGAAGAGAAGAGTTTGAGATCCATTCTTTCTGTTACATATCACAGTGGTTTTTCCTTTTTACATTAGGTAGTTTTCCACTGCATAGACCTGCCACTTGATGGGCACTGGGGTTGTTTCTAGTTTGGGGCTGTTATGAACAGCTGTTATAAATGTTCAGTCTTGTGTGGATAGATGTTTTAATGTCTCTTGAGTGAATATGTAAGAGTTGGTTTGCTAGGTCGATCCTGGGAAAGTGTATAAAACAATGCTGAGTGGTTTTCCAAAGTCAATGTGTAATTTTGCTTTCCCATCTCAGGAGGAGGTTGGTGTCCTTTTGCCAGCGGCACCTGATTTCATCAGCACACCTGCACCATGGAGGGGAATTGTTCCAGTCTGCTGCCCTGCCAGAAATCCCTCAGTTCTTTTTGTGAGCATGAGGTGCGGCTTGTGAAAAAGAGCTCAGTCATGAGTGCTTTCATACTTCCTTTGCATGGGGGTTTCCATTCTTAACTGATTTGACAGCCTACCCTCAACTTTTAGGAATTGGTTAACATTCTAGCTGACTGCTTTTGTTTCTGATTCTATGGCACCAGGCTCTGTTTCTTTTGCCCCGTGAAACTCCTCAGAGAAACTTGACACTTTGGAATTCAGTTTGCTTTACTGATGTTCAAATTCAGCTGTCAATGGGCTCAAGGAAAGGAATAACTGTAGATTACATGGCTTTTTCCTCATGGTTGGGGTGACAACAATGATAGTAGTGTGTGTGTGTGTGTCTGTGTGTGTGTGTCTGTGTGTCTTTCTATATACCACCTAGAGACAGAACAAAGGCTTTCTTTGCTATTATAGTTGGGTTGCTCTTTACTGTTTCCTGGGAGTCCGTTATGCAATTTATGCTAAGTTGATAATTCTGATGGGGTGATGGTCATTCATGCAGACTGTGCTGCAAGCTAAAATAAGGCCAATATGGACATGAAGTTCTGGCTGAGGTGAATTTTCCAGCTTAGTGGTGCTTCCAAGAGTATGATAGCTTCCTCCCGCCGCCCCCAAACAGAGAAGATCCATTGACATGTCAAGTCTCAAAACAGGACATGCTTACTGTTAATTTTAATTAAGAGAGAGAAGACTTTCACTGGTAGAATTTCCATTTAACTACTTAAAATAAAGCTCTTCCCATGTTCAGGAGCTAACTGGTTATTGTTAGATTTGGGTTTGAGATGCTGAAGGCCGTGAATTGGGGTGATGGATTGGACTGGTCCCAGCTGGGGAATTTGAATGAAGCTGCAGGAGCTCTAAGGTCATTGGACCAGATGTCCACAGACATCTTCACTTGAGGACACACCTGAGAGTGGTATCAAGTTCAGGCATCGGAAGGGACATTTATAATTCTAGAAACATGTTCAAGTTTCAACAATGTATACATTATTGTTATATATTTTAAAGCACCATTAAATATGAACATTTTTGAAAATTTGCTGTAAGACAGGTACTACTTTAAAGCATTAAAGAATTATGTATTTCCCAAATATTAATAATTATTAATATTAAATAATGTAACAATAGGTAATATTTTTGTGCCAGATACTATATTAATTGTCTTACATATATTGTTCAATATTAGTAATAACAACAATAATAATTTGATGATATTGATGATAGCTAATATTTTTTGAGTGCCCTTACATGCCCCATATTCTGCTAAGACCTTTACATACTTGAGCTCACTTAATTCTCACAAAAGCTCTATCATATATGTACTATTGTTATTGATATTTTATAAATGAGAAAACTGATTTGTAGAAACATGATTTATCCTAAGATATAAAAGGGATAGAATAAGGGATAGAATAGGAATTTGAACCAACGCCGTCTTACCATACTAATATAAAAGGATCAGGTTTAGATCTCTAGGGAATATAGTTGGACTTCTTGGGTAAATGTATTTTTGAGTCAGATTATGTTGTTTGTATGGAGCCTACATTGGATAGTGGAAGGAACAGATTGTCCTCTGAGGCAGACCTTTTCAACAGTGGTGCAGTCCTTCTACATTTCATTGCCTGGGCCAATTATATAACTTCACTGAGCCTTGATTTTCTTATTTATAACATGTAAATGATACCATCTGTTTTTTTCCCAAAAAAATATTAGAGGAAATTTACACATAGAAGCTAGATCTATATATGACACACTTTTCCAGTTTCTGAAATTAAGACAGATTTTCAACTCATTGACTGAAGAAGAGGCCAGTATCCAGGAGAAAGGATGCTGAAACACAGTGGGAAGTGAACTTGGCCAGGATTTCCCAATTCATCCCGCAAGGACAGTTATTATCACCTACATTGGTACACTGTGGAATGGGGAACACAGAGTCACTTCAGGACTATTGGATTTGGGTCATAGTTGGCATTGATATCTGGAGACTCAAAGCATCATCTTGGCACCCCTGTTAGGGTAGAAATGGATGTGAGTCAGATGAAGAATGAAGTCCTGCTCCAGGAGTAGCTCATAGCAGGTTTACAGAGTCAGAGGGATTATCCTGGTAAATACTGAGAGAAAGGCAGTGGGAAATGTTTGCAAAAAAAACTTGAGGAGGAAGATCGTAGTTGGGTACAGAAACAACGTGTAGTTTTGAATGAGATGAGAGCTGATGTAAAGGGGGAGAGTGGCCGGAAATGTGGACAGAGCATTAAACATGGAACTTGCATCATGAAGCTCTTATATTCTGACATAATTTTATAGGCAATGGAGTCATAAACAGATATTTTAAAAATGAGGGATGTGAACACATTACAGACTTGAAGGATCACTATGGCAGTTTTGCAAGGGGTATAATCAGAGCCAAAGCTGAGGACAGGGAAAGCATGTGGATGGCCAATGTACAATACAGGAGAAAGATAGGGAGAACTTGAAGTCAAAAGATTCAGGAGATTTGAAGAAAGCATACATAATAGTATTTGGTGACTGATTAGATATCTAGGAGAGAAAGACATGACAGCAATTTCTAGGTATCTGGTTGGGGCAACGGGATGAACATGGTGTCATTAATTAAAACCTGAAATGGAGAGGAGGAAGCTTGGCAGGGAATGCAGTAGTTCAGGTTTGGACACATTAATTTGGAGATGTTCAACAGATGATACCATGCAATAGGGAGTTGAATATATAAATATATGACTTTTGAATTCAGTGCAGAAAATCCAACTGTCTGTACAGATTTGGGTGCCACCAGGATACAGATGTCAGTGAGGGTATAACAGTGGCTGAGCCTGCCTGGGTCATGTATCAGCATAAGAGAAAGGATTCGAGACTGGAACGTCGTGATGCTCAAGATGTAAAGGGAGAGAAGAGCACCAGGAAAAAGCAGCATCAAGCAAGGTGGTGAGAAAGGAAGGGGTGGCCCGCAGCATTAGGTATTGCAGAGAGGTAAGCTGAAATAAAAGCTGAGGCATGCACAAGGACAGGCACTGGGAGAGTTGCGGTCCCATCTGAAGTTTTCCTGAATGCCCCCCCCGCCCCATTTTTAACATAAATTGAATGTAATGGCTCTATTCCAGGACCTTCTGGTTTGCCAATATCCTTTCTGTCTCAGGAACTTTGCACCTGAGTTTTCCTCTTCCTAGAAGGCTCTCACCCCAGCTGTATTTTTGCCTACCTCCTTATTATCCCTTGGTTCTGAGGTCTTGCATGAGCTAGATTCTAATCTGGGTTATGTCCTCCTGCCATATGCCCTCAAGATGGATCACACTTCTTCATATGGCACTTTCACAAGAATGATGAAATAATTATTTGTAAAATTTTACTTTAAATGTCTGTTTTTTTCCCTATGTTACTGTAGGTTAATGTTTTTTGTTTTTTGTTTTTTTCTCCCTAAGTGATTATAGGTCAAAGGGAATAAGGATTTTACATCCTTTGTTCAACTTTGCATTTCCAGTGTCTGGCAGACTGCCTGCAACATAAGTATTCAAACATAATTGAGTTTATTTATTTTATTCATTAATAAAATATATATGCTGCTTAAATATGCCAAGCATTATTTTAAGCACTTTATAAATATTAACTCACTTAATTATTGAATGAAGAATATAGTAAGCAAGGATGAGAATGGAAAATTATAGACCAACTGCCAAGAACTTCTTTCCGAGGACACTGTTCAGAATGATGAGGGAAAATGGGACTTCAAAAAGAAGATAGCTCGGTGGAGGGGGGGGACACATCCTAGAGCCTGAATGCCTGGGAGCAAATGCAATCTCTGCCCCTTCATAATTTTGTCAGTTGGACAATCATTTCATCTTTCTGATCACTTAATCATATCCTTTTCTTCATCTATATTATGGGGACAATAGTAGTATTTATCTCATGGATTATTATGGGCATTCAGTGATTTAATGTATGTCAAGCCCTCAGAGCAATGCTTGGCGTGGAGGAGACCTTGTAAGTCTTGCTATTATATTTCATATATTCTAACATTTCCCCTTCATCCCCTTTCCCACCACTTTCCCTATTTTCTGTATCTGTCATGGAAGCAGGCCACGGACATTTGGTCATCAACAGCCTAAAAATTAAGTTTACCTCTGAGCATATCTTCATTCACATGTGTCATTTATTTTCTAGTGACTTGAGTGGGTTTTAAACCCTTAGGTTTATATCAGTCCATTTGATGCTATTCTAATTGAAATTATACTGCTACTGCTTATAAGCAGAATGTAATTACTTCATCTGGCATTTGAACATGACTATAAGCTACCCCATTAAAAATTACATGACCCTTTCAATGACTATATTCACTTTTTTTTTAACATCAGCAATGAAGAGCAGAGTAGAGCAAATCTCCTCAATGCACAACAGAGAAATGGCACCATCTCTGTGGCCTCTTTTATAAGATGAAATCTACCATTTATTTCAGATAAGTTATTGCTATATCAAATCCAGAAGCCCAGAAAAATGGCTTTACAAAGAAATTTAATTAATTGTTTAAATCATTTACAATAGAACTTCAAGAAAATATACATGATAACATAATTTGGGTAGACAAGGTTTTTATAAGCATAATAAAAAAAGTTTTATGGAACACACTGATATGTTTGGGAAAATAAATTCAAAGTGTATATTAAAATAAAAACAAAAAGAGGAATGACAAGAAATATTTTAGTTATGTGTCAGAAAGTTATTCTACATATAGGAGGAACTCATAAAAACCAAGGAAAAGATTAACAACCTAATAAAAAATAGATATATATACAAGAACAGGCAATGAACACATACAAAAGAAGTCAAATAACCAATAAAGTTGGACACATTCCACTGCCAAGTCACGTATAATAATTATGGCCTCTTTTTTTGTGTGCGTATTATATTATAAATATTGAAAAAATGATTTCTAGAAGCATCTTGAATGCTAATAAATAAGAAATTTAAATAAGTTTAAATCCATATCATGAAATACTTTATAGCATAAAAAGATTAAAATACTATTCAAAATTTTAAAATGATTAAAAGAATTAGGTAGATCTATACACTGATACAGTAAGATACGCAACAAATACTACTGAGTGAGAAGAAAAGCTCAGAATAGGAAGTAACATGCCTACTTTGGTAAAAGGAACACACACACACACGCACGATGCACACAGACATATATAATAGTATATATGTATTGTGTGTATGTATATATACATATATGCACACATACATACATACATACACATACACAAACTTATGTCTCTGTATATATAAATACATGCATGCATTTACATGTAAAATTACTGAGCACATGCCTAAGAAATTTCTAACAGTGTTTGCAGACTGGGGTATGACATGGCTAGAAGTCTCACTAAGTTCACATTAAAAAAAATCAAGCTAATGAGTATTTATATAGAAATACTTTTTTTTTTGACAGAGATAATTTTAAGGAATTTTTTTTTTTTAAAGATTTTATTTATTTGCAAGAGAGAGAATGAGAGACAGAGAGCATGAGAGGGAGGAGGGTCAGAGGGAGAAGCAGACTCCCTGCTCAGCAGGGAGCCTGATGTGGGACTCGATCCTGGGACTCCAGGATCATGACCTGAGCCGAAGGCAGTCGCTTAACCAAC